>NC_079347.1:11122379-11422379 GCF_029582105.1 Oenanthe melanoleuca | reverse complement strand
TCTAGCAGGTTTCATCACTAGATCTTAGAGTGCATTACAAAAAAACAAATTACATTATACTTGTTTTGCAGACAAAGACACTGAGGTTCAGTGAATTACAGTAGGATCCCATGGCAGGGTAATAAATCAGACAGATTCACTACACTTCTTTCTGCTCACTTTGTCTCAGAGTGAAGCCACAAGCCATAATATTTCTATTATAATATTGCTTTCTCTAAGATGCAATTTTTAAACCAACAGAGGTAAATAGGCAACATCTATAGCATTTAAAATGCAAAGTGGAAAAATCAGGTAAATGAGAATTTGCTAAGCATCATTCAATGTTTTCAAAAGTGGTGACCGAGACCAAAGTCTTCTTTGTTCCTCTTTTAATCAAAACTCTTGACATCAGCCCCTAGACTTCTAGCAGGTTGTTTCAGTTTTGGGGAGTTTTCTTGGTTTGGGTTGTTTGTTTAGCTTGTGGTTTTTTTTTTGTTTTTGTTGTTTTGTTTTTTTGTTTTTTTTTTTTTTTTTTTGTTGTTGTTCTTTGTTTGGTTGGGATATTTGTTTAATTTTTATTTGTTTATTTTTGTTTCATTTTAATTTTTTCCTTTTTGTTTGTCTTGTCACTGTGCATTATGCCATCCCTAATATGGTTGAATTTCCAGGGAAGACTTGTAGACATTTTGGTTTTACTTACCCAACACCCACTTCATGATCAGCAGTTCTGTCCATGAGAACTGGGTTGTTTTGACTCTGAATATTTGTTTTGGATGATCCGTGATGGTCTCGTTGGGGAGATTTTTGACTCCTTCAAACCGATCTGAAGCGTTCACTACTAACAGCCCAAGGAAGATTGTGAAAGAAACTGCATGAGCCACAAACTTCATGAAAGGACTTCGAAGGGTACGTCCCAGCTGCAATAGAACATACACAGTCATAAAGTTTTTATTTACCCACCTCCTAGAAGTTTTTTCACTATAAAAATTTGAAACCTTTTGCCCACGGTGAAAAGGATTCGGTAATTGATTCTGGATCATTAGCTAAATAGAGTTTAGATTTGTTCAAGTTGTTACTTGCTGTTACTAGACATCATGCATTGTGCAATTTCTATGCATGGCAATGTCTTACAATGCCCCTTTAAACCCACATGTAATATCTAATTGTCCTGGCCATATGATGAGGGGAAAATGAAGAGACAGGGTATTTATATGGAACACATGTTTGTATGTGTATGTGTTGTATGAATGCACTCGTGAGTCAATACAAATTCTAATTCTCATCCTAAAATCATGGTTGTATGTTAGAGTCTTTTATTAATGGCCAATTCTTGGTTCATTATCAATGTGTAAGAAATAGCCTTCTGCTTAAATATTCTTTAGTAATGCTTTTCATATGCTTTGCTATGATAGTCTTCTCTCATAATTAGTACAAAAGCTCGAGAATTACTCCCAGAACACAAGGATTTATTTCAGGACACTAAGCCAAGGAAAGGAGCAGTAGGTCTCTTCACTACTGATAATTGTTCTGGTCTTCTTGAAAAGCTTTATTTGTTAATAAATTTAAATATAACTTTTAATTTTACCTTTTCTGTGAACTAAGATAACATTACTCCAGAAAGATAGAAAGAGTAGAAGCATTTTCAAGAGCACCAGTCTCAATTCTTGCAGCTCTGGTTCACCTCCAGTGCTGTCAGCATTGGTGTAATTCTCAAAGTTTTTATGGTTGATGTTGTGTAGATTTATGCGTTGTAGTAGAATTTATAATTTCAGTGCTGAGCTGATGGGGTGATGGGATAGGTCTGAAGAATGTCCCACACAGAGTAGGACATAATGTCATAGTAACAATCTCAGTTTTCCTCCTATGACCTGAGAGAGCTCAGATTGCAAGCATTAAGTGGAACAACAGCCATGGATCCTTAGCAAGAAGTTTTTAAGAAAGTTCATTTGCAATCTGTATGAGGCTTATTTCTACCCTGAATTCACTAAAAGAGAAAAAGCACTACCTATTGAATCATGACTCCTCTCCTCTCATAATCAGACTTTTTCTGCAGTCTATAGAAATGTAAAAAAAAAAGGCCTTATATTAAAGTAGCATTATCTCAGTTATCAGAGAAATAATTCCATGTATTACAAAACCAAATGAGTAAGGGTAATTTCCCTTACTTCTCTCATGATTTAACAGAAATCTGCATTTAGTTAGCATTACAACAGCTATTTGTCCCATTTATTACTGCAGAAAGTTTGCCATTATTTTCTTGAGCTGATGCTTTTTATATCTTCTCAGAAATCTGATTTTTAGCTAAGAACTACAGAAGGTGTTGACTAAAATATTCTGTAAAAATTAATGAAGTGTCAATTCCTCCAGCCAGTCTAATGCTTTATGACAGTAAGATTTTTCAAACAACATGATACAGCTAAACTCAAGGTGTGTAACTGTATGAATCTACCAATATCTTGATTTTTTAGAAAATCAGAATACCACCTTTCATCAAACCAGGATTGCAGGGTAGTGTCTGGCTGTTACTGCTAAGATAGAAACACTGACTGTGATACAAAGGTTCATTCTTAAGAGAGTAGACAATTTCATGACTTAGTATCCTATCTATGATAGGAAAATAATGAAGCATACATTCATGTCAAAACAGAAATACCTAGTGTGACATCATTACAAAATTTTCCAAATGCTTGAAGAGATGGGAACATAAAAGGATAGAAACATCATAAAGGAAAAATCCATTTCTATGCCCAGTATTATGTCCATAGCAGAAGAATGAAGGATGCTGTTGTACTGATCTCATGTATTTTAGGGGTAAAAAGGTTCAGATATGGCATAGGCAGAGGCAACCATCAAAGTTGCAGTGCTTAAACAAAATATTTTGGAGACCAACACATAAAGCAACAGTTTGTTTCAGAGTCACTGCCTCCAGGACATGGATGGGTCAGCAAGGATATTTCAGGGTAGCATAGGCTTAAACTTCATGTGAATGAATGACTGACTGACACTAAAACTGGTTTTAATAAAGTCAGCTCTGTACACTGAATGAAAAAAAATATGTAAGGTTGAGGTACAAACTCCTGTCAATAATATGTACCAAATTTTAGTGGGTAGTATTTGGTATAGTACATTCTAATCCCATAGAGCTTTATTAAAGAAAATTTTCTGTTGGGGAAGATAGGCTTTAAAATATGTTCCTAACTAAGATACATCAGAGAAGGAATTTTGAATATGAATTCCTCTATTACCCTATGTGAAACTGCAGAATTCAATCACCATAAAAATGTGATCCACAGTGGTGTAGCTCAGGACAGCTCCTATTGCAGTATTCACCTCAGAGATTTCCTCCATTTTTCTCACTGCCTTGGTCCAGAAATGAGCCCCTCACTCATGCCTGGGCACCTGTGTGTCTCTGATGACAGATCTGATTTAAGTTAAATAACTGATTATTACTATGGAAAATTTATTTCTTTGCCCAGTTGTGTGACATAAAGATTGCTTCCATCAGTAAAAACCCAATAAAATGCTTGTAAAGTTGATCAGGACAAAACTGGCCTGCCCAGAGTAGAATTTTCTGTAATTTCTGTGAGAAGATACCAGGCTCTTAGATCAACCTGCAGCCCTTGAAATTAACAGTGATGATTTTGGGTGAGGTACCAATCCTTAGGGGAAAAATTGTGTTTGTTATTCAGTTATTTCTATCACAAGCCCCAATCAAAAATCAAGATGACATTGTTCTGATCAAGGCAAATCTATGCATTAGAAGACAATACCTGCCTGAAAGAAAGAAATTTCAATTGGACTTTGAACTAGAAGGTTACATGTGGTTTTTCACAGTCTAGTGGGGTGAAAAGGAAGGAACATTGAAAATTGAGAATGCATGAAAGATTTAGGATAATGAAGTCAAGGCTGATGAAAAGTCAAGTATCCCCACCCCCCATTTTTAAATTTTAATACACCTACCTCAAAAAATTAAAATCAAGTAACTTTCTCAATAATTTGTTACTTCTGCTGTAAAACTGTTTTAGTTTTAGGGTTTTTTTTCCTCAGTTTCTTTCCCATTAGTTTTCATTTTTTCTCTTAAATTCTCCACTTATTTCTAGTCTCATTGTTCTTCCCACCTATTGCTATATTCAAAAGTGGCCTCTGTAATTCTGAGACAAATGTTGCTGTTGGGTTGTGTGCCAACTCCCAGCACGTTCAACAGAGGTGAAGGAAATTAAAGAGCTTCATAAATCCCTGCTAGCCTGGGGTCTGACATGAGGGAATCAAGGTGGTACAAAAAATTCCACACAATAATTCCCTCTACAGCCCAGGCAAAACCCCCCACTGCACAGCCTGGTTTTCCCATGCACTTCTCTGTGAGCACTTCTGGAGTCCTGTCTGGTACCCATGAAAATGAGGGACTTTGTGTTGATACAGAGCTCAAGGAGATGAAGTTACATCCTCCTATACTCTAACACAAAATACTCCTCTTGGAGCTATTTTGGAGGAGACTAAGGCTTAAATGTATTTTATTATCTCAGACAGACTGAAGGACTGTTGTTCTGATTGAATAAATATGTGTTTCAAATTATAGTCTCTCCTCAATACTAATTGATGGATCTATAGCTACTTGAGTTTGATAAATTTAGAAAGGATTCCTCACTGGTTTTTAGAGGAAATGGGAAAAAATACTTTTAAGACTGAATACAATATCAGCAGCAAGGGTCATTTTGATAAAATTTAAGTGTCTGAGACATACCTCCTGCAAAAGGCATCTACCTTGTAAGGGATGATATTGCTGGCTGTTGCTGAATGTGAAATGATCTTCTCCCCTGCTACCCCTTTTTCTGTGGCAAGAGCAGTGACAAAGCTATTTATCACTCAGCCACACACCTATTTATCTCCACTTGTTTGAGCAGACTCTTTCAGAATGAAACCTCTACAGATTTCATAGCACAAACAACTTGAGATTTTACCCAAGCTAATGATAGGCTCTGGTCCTTTAACATCTAGTTCTCAACAAAATCTCCTCCTCCATCTGATCTATATTTAGGTATACAGCTATATTCCAATTTTCATAATCTTTTCCCTCAAAACCAGGAAGATTTTATGATTAAGTCTAGTCTTTGCTGTGACAATAAGAAGTTTCCAGGAGTTTCAGGTCCATGTGTCATAATAATGCTCCACTAACTAAAACCACAATAATGCTCTATTAACTAAAACTACAATAATGCTCCACTAACTGCAGCCACAATTATGCTCTATTAGCTAAAACCACAATAATGCTCCACTAATTAAAACCATGAGCTCAGAAAGAAGGAGGAAAGGTAAAAAAGGAGCCCTGAAAAAAGGAGGAACCCACAACAAAAAGTGCATAAAAGAACAATTTAAACATCAGAGTTAACAAAAACAAGAATCTTCTCCTTCAGTTATTTCCAGTTTTGATGGCTCTTCTATTTTTTCTTCACTCCACTCCTATGTTGTTGTATCCCATACATTTCTTTTTCCTTTTGTTTCCTTGTCACCCACTCCCTCACCCTCTTTGCCCACCACCCCTCTTTTTTCCCTGTAAAGATGAATCTCAGACCATGACAGTCCCATTTGTGTCTCCTCTCTCCTGAGGCAATCTTGGAGGATACCATGAATCACTTCCCAACAGCTTTATGGAAAAATCTGGGGTTTCATTCCAGGGTAAAAATGCCTGCAGAGCCCACAGCCAGGAGGAGTCTGTACCTTGCTGCAGGGAGCGATCCAGTAGGCGATGGCAAGGAAGGGCAGCCCGATGGACACCCCAAAAACAGCCAGGAACTTCACAGCTATGGATTGCTGCCTCAGGCCCGAGAGGTTCTCATACCACATGGTGAGCAATTGCTGCTGGCAGTTGGGGTGAGCAACAAACTGTAAGGAAACCAGAAACAGAGACATCAGTAGGGTTGTCTGAGGAGGATGAGATCTCAGGGAATAACCTTCTGAAATGGAACATGACAGGTCGTGTCTTTGTTGTCCAACAAACAGACAGAGAGCTGCAAACCAGGCACACAGGACCCCCAGGTACTGCCAGAATGTGCATTGCTTCTGCTCCTTGTCTTCTCTAGAGGAAAGCTATTTTTACATGATTAAAAAGCAGAATCTGAGCCAAACCCATCAGTGGTCAGTGCTCCAAAATGCCTCTGAGCAAGTTACCTCTTGGGGTAAGATAGTGTAACCTGAGATTCAGAAAAGACACAGAAGTGCTTGGAAGTCAAGCTGGAAAACACCGTGATGACTTTGCTAAGGGCAGAGGCACTGACACAGCAGCTTAACACAGCTCTAGTATTGTATTGTTCTATCCACTTTGTAAAGACCAAAGGAAGCCATTCTGCAGGGCTCTCCTCCAAATTATGAGGTCTGGCTGGTGTTTTGATACTTTAAATGCTTTATCTCAGAGTACCTTTCAAAATATGACAGCTCATTCTTCACTGATAGGACAAAAAAACAAATTCAAAAGTGGAAGGAAAAGCTGTGGTGCTCTGGTACAAAGAGTCAAAGAGTACCTGGTTTATATCCTGTAACTGAGACTCTTCTTCAGTTTACTGTTCAGAAGTAAAAAAAAAAAAAAGTAAAAGAAAAGGTGAGCTGCAGAAAAGTGAAAAAGGCAATTCCTTAATGGCAAAATTACAGCACCACAAGATCTTCCCTGACAGTTTTATAATAAAAGATTAAACTTCTTTAGTTCATATTGTTCTTTGAGGTGATTGAATTTAGAACGTGGCTATCTTTAATCACAAAGAAGGATAATTAAAATGCAAAATAACAAAAATAAAAAAATAAAAAATAAATATGTTGCTGATGCAGCTAATTGCATTAGCAGAACTGAGGGTTTCTTTTATTGGTTCAGTGGCTGAATAAATGTTCCTAGGAGGGAAATGTAAAATACTCTAGTCCTTCAAAGAGCAGAACTTTCTGGAGGTGAAGGGGAGGATGAAGGGGGTCAAGAAAAAAAGAAGGGAGGAAAGCAGAGGCTGCTGAGGGCTGGGTGGCCACAGGGACAGGGACAGGGACAGGGACAGGACCACGCCTGGCACCCGCCCCTTGACCTGGATCAGCCCTTTAAGCGTCACCCAGCTGCAGGATTTCAGCTGTATCTGTAGTTTTCTTGGGCTGAAAAGCAGAGAAAGTTCTGGCTGTGCTTTGATCTTCACTGTCGGTGAACGATGATCGGTTAGGGAACTTAATGGGCTCTTTTTGAGATGTTTGCATAACAAAACTGTTACTGTTCAGGAGGAAATACAGTTGCACAATAATTAAGATTGCTCTGGAGTAACACTTTTCCTTCATTAATAGCACATTAGCAGCTGTTTAAAATATGCTTTTGAGATAAATTAGGCTTTGGGGTTTACATTTCTCAAGAAGAAAAAAATAAAAGAAAATGAGACTCTACTCCTTCTACTGAATAAATCAGTCAGAACAAAGAAAATTGATGGGTACTTTTAACTCCTTTGTCTTTAGAATTTTTTCCTGGAAATACTAATATTTTAATATTCTTTCTTTTAAGCTGCTTCCACAAAAAAGAAAGCTTTCAAAAAAAGATAATTATAAATCATGAGTCCTAGTCCTTCTAAGCATTTAAAGTTAAAGGCTGACATGATGACAGCAGTATTACAAGGAGGCATTTCCTAATGCCTGATGTTTATGTTTGTCCTAATGCTGCTTGGGCTTGTTTTCTTCCTGGAAAATGGACAGAAAAATGAAGTGGAAGGAAACTCAGTAGAGAATTGATACCTTTTGCAAATTTTATTTTTAAATATCATGAATTCAACAACAGTTGTAGTGACTCATGGAAAGAGAAATGACACGTGAATGTGCAGACTTCTGGGATGAAGGGCCCAAACAATATTCAAACTTCCTCCTCCTGTTGCAATTGTTCACTGCATTATGATAATTGATTCAAACAAAGAAATTCAGTTGTCCTTGGCAATGAGGCAGTAAAAGACTTCTGGCTGGCATTTCAGAGACTTCATCAGACATTTTAATCTGTCCATTTTTCCACTTTGTCTGGAAACAGCTACAATGAAAATACAAATATAGGAAAATTGAGAAGGAATTGCCATAAAACCCAGTTCAGTGGAACAGTTTATTTTGTACAAGGCAATAAAGACAGGCAGAGTGCCACAGATCCTAGATGGTGTTCATCTGTATCTGTTTGGCCCATGTCCTCCCATTCCCCCCAGCAGACAGGATTTTCCACAGCTGGGTCCACTCCTAGGTCAGGGTTCTCATCAGCTCCTCTGGACACACCAGCCCTCACTCAAGACATGCTGCAGACCATGCAGAGGAAGCTTACCAGATAAAATACCAGCAAAGTGGTCTGTTTAACAATCAGGGGGAACTGAACATTCTCAAAAAGTGATGTAACAGATTCAAAGGAGAAGAAGAAAAGGAAAGGCTGAAAAGCCTCATCCCCTGCTCCTCCTCTAGCAAACTGTGTGTAATTACTAATAAACCCCCAAACATGGGTAGGATGAAGAAACCATAAACCATACATATCTTGAGCAAACTCCAGTACCTTTGTAAACTCCTTATAAATTGTTATCACTGAGCCCAACACAATAGCAACCTGGATCCATCCCCTCTACTGTAAAAGCAACGTGTTAGGGACTATGCTGGAGCTATCTCCAGGCAAGAAAATAAGCCTAGGGATCAGAAAGGTATTAAAACTTCAAAAAAGCTGAGGGACCAGAGACACATAATGGCCTCCTCCCAGAGAGACATTATGAATTCAAGCAACATGGCTATTGCCTGCTTTATCCCAATACAGAGTAAGTGAAACCACAATGAGTACAGGTTTTCTCCACTTTCTCTAGCCCCACCTTGGGTGCCAAAAGAGTATTTGTCGTGGTTTAGGGCAAATTTAGTAGGAAAACTCCAAATAGGGTCCCTCTAGAAAGCAACTTGTAGTGGCCCTTCCCCCTCCCTGCCCCCACCCAGTTTGGGAAAGATTTCCTTGGAGAAAAGTGGAAAAAACTGTTTATTTTACAATCAAAGTTCTCACAAACACAAAAAAATGAATAATATTAAACAATGGAACCTCTTGCTGTTCTAAAGAGATGGCAAATTCAGAAAGTCTTTCTGTGGTCAGAGAGACAAAGAGTCTTTTTTGGGGACGTGTCCTGGGTTTTTCTCAGTCTCTCTGGGGCTCAGGTCTGGTGTCTGGCTGCAGTGCAGCTTGTGGGGCCCTGGAAGTCCTGGGACTGAACAACAGCAGTTCCAAAAAAACTTCTGGCCTCAGCTAACTAAAAAAAAAACTAACTAAAATCAAAGGAGAGTTCTCTCCCGCTCCGTGTCCCTGCTGCAGACAACAGAGTCCATGAGAGAGAGCTGAAGCTCTTATCTCCATGTGTTTGAATAGAGCCACAAAAAAAATCCAGCACTTTTCCTTCTCCCCCTCTTCACTCTCAGATCTAGTTTTAAAGGCATAAGGCTTATTTCTGGGCTAAACTGACAAATGGGGATAAAATTCAGCATCATAAAGTCACCCCAGGACATCATCTTACTCTGATTATTACTAAAATGAGAGAAAAATGAGTCAAGGATCAGGAAGATCAGACATGAATGAGTTTTGATCTGTTATTTGCTTACAGCAAGCAGAACAGTTTTCATTGTTTTCTCTATCAGACATTAATGAAACACACAGTGACCCCTGGGCACTGCCAGCACCTCTATCATCATTTCAGAGACTGATCTTAGATCTCCTCAGAGATGTTACAGAGCCATTTAACTTTCTCTCTTCCCTGGGAATGGGCACTGGCACCAAGTTAAAAATTACATTAACTTTTTGGTTTTTTTTTGTAAGTGACTTAGCATGGAGAAGAAGAGTTTAAGAAAAAAGTCAGAATGCTTCAAAGCATAATGACAAATGGTGATGTGTGATATTGAATTTCAGAAGACTGAATGCTGCAGTGCTTTTTCAATGTTCCCATTAAACGCTATTTTCCTTTCTTCAGTGCTGGAAAATGAGGCAAGGAGGCTTTTAGGGACAAACCATGGATGCTCCTGTGCTGCAGACAAGAAAGAGCAGTGTGACCAGGGCTGTGCAGCAGGGCAGGATATCTCTGATTGAAATGGAAGCACTGGCAGTGCAGGGGATTGCCTGGCTCCAAAACCAGCCACTTAAAAGCATTGAGTGCTTTATCTCCTGGGCAGAGTCTATAAGGTAATGCATCAGGATCTGCAAGCTCAAGAAAAATGTTTTTCAGTGCTTCTGCATTCAGAAACCACGGTGGGAGCTTTGCTGTTCCCATGGCCCTGGGATCCCAGCAGATGGCAGTGGTTTTTCCTAGTACCATGCATATCTCTTGATATAGGAAGGAAATTGTTCTTCCCTCCAGCCTATCAGTCACACAGCTTTTTAAGTTAAAAAAGGCTAAAAAACCCCATAATAATCACACAACCCATAAAAATCACACATCAATCAGCTCAAATAATGAAGCCACCAAAGCAGCATTTTTAGAGCCAGCAAAAGACTGAGAAAAGTTTTGACACCTCCAAAAGTCCCTGTCCTTTGATACAGGGGATTAAATGAGAGACATGAAAATGTATCTGGAATATGGAAAAAAGTTTCTCCAAGACTTCAGTGGGAATTGAAAGGACCCAAAGGAAGAGTTTTACATACAGGAATAAAGAGGGTGTTTCAGACACCACTGTGGATACCACATTGGGTGATCACTTTTCCACATTTCTTTCTAATTTGATATGTGACAGCTCTTTCTGGTTATATGCATTGTGGGGAAACACTTTTGATGAAAGGGGAGGGGAGGAGAGGGGAGGAGAGGAGAGGGGAGGAGGGGGGAGGAGAGGAGAGGAGAGGAGAGGAGAGGAGAGGAGAGGAGAGGAGAGGAGAGGAGAGGAGAGGAGAGGAGAGGAGAGGAGAGGAGAGGAGAGGAGAGGAGAGGAGAGGAGAGGAGAGGAGAGGAGAGGAGAGGAGAGGAGAGGAGAGGAGAGGAGAGGAGAGGAGAGGAGAGGAGAGGAGAGGAGAGGAGAGGAGAGGAGAGGAGAGGAGAGGAGAGGAGAGGAGAGGAGAGGAGAGGAGAGGAGAGGAGAGTCTCTATTTTGGAGAGAAAAATAGTGTCATCAGAAATAAGGAAACTTACAGCAAGACAGCTAAGAGACAGAGGTCAGCCTCTGATGATTGGAATTAATCATACAGAAAGAAACCAGTATCTCTTTTATTACTGAAATGATTCTATTTCCCTTAAAAGTACAGAAATCTACCACTGAGCAAAAGAATTAACGAGTCAGGCAGGATCACCTCACTTTGCTAATGTACCCTACACTGAATAGCCAGGGGCTAGGTAGGCAAAACTCATCAGTGAAGCAGTGAAAGCAGATAAAACCCTGCATATCAGAACTACCAACATGAACCTGTGACTGTAAAGTCCTGAGGTGCTCCTGTCATGTTCTCTCAGCTTGTGCCTTCCCTTGCAGCCTTATGGCAAACTTCAGTGGGTTTAATCACTGAGTGAGAGCTCAAAAGGAGCTGCATAAATAGACTTTCAGGAGAACATTGAGGATGTCAAAAGACACTGCCAGGGGCTGGGATGAGCAATTTCTCCTTCCATCATGTAGCTGCATTCATGTCCTTGGAACAACCTTTCTGGGTTCATTATTAAGCATTTATCTTGTGATGTAGCTCTTTGCTTCTGCAAACCCACATTTATTAACACATTTTAAGCTGCAGCACCTGCTCACAGGATCCCTGGGCTGGGTGTGTAATGCTTCAAATGCCAGAAATCCGAGGGAAAATGCTGACTCAAATGAGTCATCCAAAGGGTTTCAATTGTCACCTTGTGCCTCTGAATTACAAATGAAAAAGAAGGGGACAGCAAATGGGTTGCATACACGGGTTTTCCCATTTTGCCAGCCCTGCCCATGGCAGGAGGGTTGAACCTGGATGATCTTTAAGGTCCTTTCCAACCCAAACCATTCCATGATGCTGTGTTGTCAGGAACAGAGGAGCAGTCCTCCTGCAGGGATCTACACATTGGGAAAACCAGGTGGAATCTGAACCACACACATTGTATGCTCTGGAAAGCTAAATCTGAATTATCATGAAGATTTCCTGACACCTCACAGACAAACACAGCCTGAGCTGAGCTTGCCATGCTCATGTTCCCAGCAGGACCAAAGCCAGGGCTGGGTTGGAAGGGGAATTGAGGTTTCCTTGGCAGCTTTGCTGTGCTTGAGCAAAACCAGAGGGAAGGAGGGAAAGCTGAGCTTGCTGCATAGGCAGTGCCATGTTTCTCACTGCAAAGCCTTCCCCAAAGCAGAAATGAAATCATCCTTTTTCAGCAGGTCGTTGAAGACTGTGGGAGTGTCAGCAAACATTGGCAGGGGTAGAAAAAACTCAGGGAAAGGTCAAAGCAGGATATTACTGCTCTTCCCCTGAGGGGTGAAAAATACACTGCCATTTCACCAAAGAGGATCAGAAGAGTTAAGAGGTAAACATATGCCCACATGCAAATGACAGGGAAAAAAAAATCAATGAATGGAATAAAACAAAACATAGTTTCTTTGCTTTTATAACACTTTTCCCTTTAGAAGATTTCTTTGATATTTTAGGTTATTTTAAGACTTGAAGCCTAAATAAAGGGTCTGCATTTACACTGAATAAAATACTTTTCTTGAGCTGGAACATGCTTTTTTGGGGGTGGGGAAAAAAGGTGGAAAATGTATCAAAACATTTTTATTGGGTAAAAAACCCATTACAGAGTCGTTTCACTTGACGCAGAGCAGAAGATGCTCAGAAGAGCTCAGTGGGAATTAGTGAAGTTTGCTGGAAAACACAGTACAGGGAGAGACCAGCACAGGCAGAAGCCTTTCCTTACCTCCACCTTGTACTCTGCTCTGGGAGCCTCCAAGTGAACAAACAGCCCTTTGTTTTGTAGAAACTATTCTCAGACCTTAGCAGAAGCAGGTGGGATGTTATATATGATATTTATTTCATGCTCTGAAGTGCGAAAAAAAATTGTCTTTAGCAAATACATGTGCTATTAAATTCTGACAGCTGAAATTGTCAGAGGATAAACATGGCTGGAACTTGGTTCACTCTGTGCTGTTGTGGCTGCAGGAGAGGCAAATAAAAATTCAGAAAGTTTAAGAAAGAATTAAAAATGTACATGCCCTACTGCTAATGAATTAAAAATAACAAGTGAAGTTCCATTCCAAAGCCAATGCTGTGACACTGGGGTCCTTTTCACAAAAACAGACCCACTCTAATCATAGTTAAATTCTATCCGTGGCCACAGGCCCTGTTTTAAAAACACTTTACACCAGACTAACCTTACAAGAGAGAGTAAAAACAGGTCCAAATTCATTTGTCCAGATGCAGAAGAACAATTTCCATGGATGAAAGAAAATTCAATTGATCAAGTCACGTTTCAATGGGATCCAACCATGTCGTGAAAGGAAAATCTAGGTGACAAAAGATCCTCTGAGATATTGCTGCAGACACCCAGAGAACATGGAAATGTCCTGCCCTGAGGATTGCTGCAGCTTTCCCTCTGTCCCTGGGGTTCATTTGACTGTCTAATGGCATCACACAAATATTCATGAGGTTCTTGCTCATCCTCCTCATGAGCTTTGTGACAGGCCTGGTGAATATTCAGACCTGCTATCTGCAGTCTAACTTCAGCGTTTTTAAACCTGTAGCAAAGGGGAAAGGTTTGTGTTTGCAAGCAAGGCCCAGATGAACCAGGATGATCAAGAAAAAAACCCCAACTTACTGTGCAACTTCAGTTTATGAGTTACTTTTAGGGTGTAAACCCACAAGTATTTAGTACAGTTTTAGTAATAAATTGCATCTTCCACAAAACCTGTCACATTATTTCCTTCCAAACCAAAATATTTTTCTTATTAGAGCCATTTGGCAGAGGGCAAATACTCACATCAAAACCCAGGATACTCACACATTCCCCAGTTTTATTGAAATCCAGTATCTGGGGCCACTTGCTGGTTGACCTGAATTAAGCTGTACAAAATTATAATCTTGAACACTTAAAACCTTCACATAGCTCCAGTTTACAGCCACATCTCCTTCCTGTGACTCATTCTATAAAAACAAGAGTGTTTGGGGCAGATCAGTGCTAAAATCAGTGAGTGCATTAGCAGGACTGGGATCTCACTGTGCAGAAGTGACATAGGACAGAACCAGGGCAGTGAAGGTCATCCCAGTGCTGATGTGATTGCCCCATAACCCCTGTGTGGCTCAGCCCTGTAAAGGATGAGTCACGTGGGTGGGAATTTAAAACCCACTTAAAAGCCAGGCACAACTTGAAACACAGTAAAAACAAATAGAAAACAAAAATAATGGGGCAAATAAAACTGCCAAGACCACTGCAAATGCAATTTGCCCATCAGCACAAATGTTCTTCAGTGCTGACTGGAAAGGCAAAATTAATAGTAATAGTGGAAGGGCCTTTTGTTGTTCTGTTAATTTTGTACAATATGAAATGAAAAGGCAAGTATGATATGTTTGATGTGTGGAACTAGAAAATGTAGAGTTTACACAAATTCTTTGATTGGTTCAATTTAAACCTTGTTTTGCCTTAAGTTTCTTTATAATTTGACTTTCCTGAGACAAAGATAGGGGCTTTTTGGGCTCTGCATTCTTCTCTAGGTTATGGAACAAGGTGGTTGGCTCTTTGGAAAACTTCAATTTCTTCTTCTAGTGGGCTGCATGTTTTCTGAAGAGATTTATTGTTACTGTCTGATTTCTCCTCTTTTTACATGTATGAATAAATCTTATCACTGAATTATCTATCTGAAAAAAGAAACTGAATTGCAAGGCCCAGCCTTTAACATTCCAGGATTTTCATATCTGTGCAAAATCAAAACCACATGAAAATCTTTACTATTGAATTATTCATCTGAAAACATGACACAATAAACAACTACCAAAAACAATATCCCTTTGGTATCTAAAAAAACAGCCACAGAGGGTACAGAAGGAGAGATTTAAAATGCCATAGCCTCTTCCTCCCCCAGGAGAGCCAGGAGCTATTTTCCCTTGGCTGCATGGTGAAGAAGTTGGGCTGGTGCTCAAGCTCAGATGCCTCAGTGTTGATGGATTTATTCCCAGCAGGGCTGATGGGGAGACAGACTCACTCATAGGATGAGACTCCTCTCTGCATCAGGTATAGAGTCCCAAAAATGTGCCCTAATGCAGATATCTCCAAAGCTCACACAGGAGAGCCTCACCCTGGGGCAGTATCCATACACATCCACATTTGAGCCACTTGGGAAAGGACCCTCCATAACTCTGAAATACTGATTTATTTGTATTTATTTTAAGGATTCTACTCATCCATTTGACTTTCCATCCCAAATGCACCTTTACAGCTCAGTTGCCTGTGAGGAATTAGGCAAAGTCAAAATTGGAGTCAGCTAAGGTCAGGTTTGTAGCAAACCATATTAACTGTTCTTTTCCATGGGAATTTTGTTATTAATTATTAATTAAGGTAAATTTAAGCCCTTTCATCTGTGATGTACATCCATGCAATGGTTTTCATGTGTTCTTGTGCTCACTTATGTGTGTTTTGGTGGACATTTAAGACCCTGTGACAATTTGCAAATGAAAATAATTAAGTCTGCATATTGCAGTGAACTGGGAATATTGCAGACAATATTCAGGATGGAGAAATCATTCATTGAAACCTTAGGAGGATGGATGTATGTGCAGGAAATAACAAAATGAGATTCGTCAAGGAAAAGAAAAGAAATTAAAACATCTGGGGAAAAGGAAATTAAAACATCTAGGGAAAAGGAAATAATCAGAGTTACAGATTTTAGTGGGAGGAAGGAACCTTGCTAATGAAATACTCCAATACAGAAATGCATTCTGTGGGGAAGGGAAGTAACTCCTTCCCTTTCCAATCTCTGTCAGAACATCTGCAACATGCAATTAAAATATAAAAAGAAAAATTACATGGATAAGATTTAGAGTCCAGAATGACCACAATGTTTCCACTGATATTAAATTAAATTTTACAGTATTCATTGGCTCTCCCCTGACAGAAGCAAGAGATAGTTCTGTCCACCAGTGTCCAAGACATCATGACTTCACGAGACCTCAATTAAATATTACTGAAACTAAAAAGTAGGAAAAAAATTAATGAAGTATTGCAGAAACAAAAAATCAGCTTTTTGAAAGCTCTTTTGATTGAGGAGTTCTTCTCCTTGAGGCTTCTCATCAGATGGTAAACCATAACCCTGTCCTGTTCCAAGCCATATCTGTGCATGTTACAGGCACTGGGGCACTGAAAGATCCATGTTTGTCCTATGAGAATTTCCTAAACTAAAGTTGTGGATGTAATAATTTCATTTGGGTTACCCAAATGTAGTTTGCCATTGATGTTAAGGCTGCTGTGCAGGCTGTGGGCCAGGCCCTGGTGTGCCCTCTCCCCTTTCCCCTGCAGCAGCCCCTCTGCAGGACAACTGCAAACAGAGCACACAGATCTCACCCACCATCTGTGGCACAGACACACTCCTTCCTCTGCTACTGCCAGAATGTTTTGTCAGTTCTGGGTTTTCCTGCCCTCTGTTCTCCACCTTATTTTCCTGTTCTACCTGGGCAAAACCCAAGCAGTCCCAGGTACCTTCCTAAGGATGCTCTAGTGGAGCTCTCTTCGGGGCAGTGTCTGTTACTGCACATTTTGGGGGCAAAACTGTCTCCTCAGCACAGGCAGGGCTGGTTCTCTTGCCCTTCTCCAGCTGCCATTCCAGCTGTTGCAGCAGTTAATGGGAGCTGGGCCCTCTCATGCCCTCAAGTATCAGAGTTGTGTGACCAACACAGCGAAGTTATGATCTAATGTAGCCATGAGTATTCTGTTCAGAGCATCCTCTGTATGTTAATTATTAATAATATAGTTATGAAAAAAGTTCCTGTTCCAGCTCTCTCTTAAATAGGATTTACACAGCCATCTGGTGTTCTGTTTAATTCTTTTTTTTTCCCAACCCAATTTGTGTGTCTTACTGTTAATTAAATTAAAACTCGTGAAAGAGAAAGGTGCTCTGGCTTTATGATGGTTATGAAAAGAGCTGCTGAGAAGACAGAGATGGGCACTCAATATTTGCAATTAAAAGAATAGAGCAATGATAATTTTGCCATTGGGAAAGGAGAGAAATGAATGTCACCTCCCACAGAGGAGCAATAGCTTTACACCTAAAGGTAAATGTTGACATAAGTCCCCTGCCAACATTAAAGAGAGACAAGAAAGGATCATATTAGTACTGACTAAAATGAGAACATAAAATATGAAGGCATCTGTGTAGCTGATACACAGACGCAAAATGGTTCTTTTGTGGGACATCAAAACTTTAATTTTCTCACAGTTGACTGTCCAAGAGTAGTTCTGACCTCTGTGCCTCTGCCTCTCAGAAGTAGAAATCATATTCTGGCTTAATTACAAATTAGTTCACACACAGAAAAAATGTGTGCTACCCTTACATTTCAAGTACCTGGCTGAAAACAAATTTGTTTGAATGTTTCAAGAAAAGAAAAAAAATTAATGTAACATTTTCACAGAAGGCTTTCAGATGTTGTAAACCTGCATCAGGAGCAGCTGAGGGGATCCATGGCCCACAGAGCTCATGGTCCTTGGGATCAGAGCTTCAGCTTAGCAACCCAAGCCACTTTTGGCTATCATCCACCAAAACCACCTGTTCCACCTTAATGCTGCTTTTTATTTTGCCACTTCTATGAGCAGCTGCTGGACTCCACCAGGGTTTGCTCTCACTGTGAGAGTTCCCAGCCTCTGCTCCAGCATCCTCAGAGTGCTTGGCTGCTCCTCCTGCACCCAGCCCTCCTCCTCCCTGTGCCCCACACTCTGCAGGGCTGCAGGAGAAAGAAATCTCCTGTTGGCTGAGGTGTGCAAGTGAAAAGCATCATTAATAAACCTGGGAGACAAAGGTAAATTTGCAACAATCCCACAACAATGGGCAAAAACTCCAGCTCTTGGAAAGAATCCAGGACTTAGTAAATGCTGAAGTGTTTAAAATTTTTTATTTTGCTCTTGACAAACTGTTTCCATTTTAATAATTTTCAAGGAATCCTTAAGTCAGCTGATCTAAAGGAAAAAATGTCTCTGGAAAACATGGGCAGAGGACATTTGAGTGAATTTTTTTCCAGAAATCCTGGGGTACAGAGTGATTATTTTGGTTTTTTTCAAAAAATGTGAAGAATAACAGCAATACAGCAATTTTATAAACAACTTTGCAAACTACTGTAATCTTGGGTTTCTCCTTGATGCAAAATATGTAAAAGCAGAGTTTCTTAATTTTCAAATATCTTTTATAGAAAGTCCTTGAATTAAGCTTCTCATCATCTTCTCATATGAGTTAGTAGCATGCTTTGCAGAAGAAAGGGAAAAAAGAGACAAACAAGTGAAGCCTGTAATTTTTGATGCTTTCTTGAATGACTTTACAAGATTCATCTCAAACTTTGCAAATTAGGAAAAAAGATAATGATCAATAAAACCATGTCCTTTCACTTGACCAGAGAATTGTTTTTTTGAAGTTGAAAATGAACAAGGTAACAGAGGACTTTAAATGGAAGCACAGAAGGAAAAATTCAGAGACAGATCATATAGGGCATGGACAAAAACCTGCTGTAGGTACCAGTTGCAGGTTTACTGAGCAGAGGAGGTAAAAAGGCTTCAGCCCTGATGTGAACATAAGATTTTCCTTGGACAGGTGTGACTGCAGTAACTGCACTGTATGAGGACAGTGAAGTGACAAAGAAATTTGGAAGAACAAGGAAGATTTTAAAAGATTTTGCAAAAGCCTGATGAAACTGCAGATGCAATTGCTCTTCTGTCTGAGGGTAGGAGTCCTTGACATCTTTCCCAGACTCTAGAAATAAAAATGTGATGAAATACAGGCTGCATCAGCAGCTGTAAAAGTAAAATAATGGATATTAAAAAATAATTTTCAATGCATTTCATTGTTCTCTGCAATTTTTCATCAAAGAAAGCTCATTGTAGACACTGAGTATTAATATGGAAATGGAATTAAGAAGCTAATGGTAGAAATAGATTTTTTAAACATCAAATATTTCTTAAAATTTCCCATGTGAGTGCAAATATTTAGTCTGAATATGAACTTAATGAAAGAATAACTCATAACCACTAACACCTTTTTTTCTTTTTCTTTGTCAGACCATTCTAAAGTTCTTTAACCTGTTTTAAATAAAATTCCTTCACAATCAGGGTCATCCCAGAGCACATGGCACAGGATTATGTTCAGACAGTTCTTTAATATCCCCAGTGAGGGAGACTCCACACTCTGGGCAACCTGTTCCAGTGCTTGCCACATGGACAGTAAAGAAATTCTTCCTCATACCCAGCTGGAACTTCCTGGGCAGCAGTTTCTCCCTGGTGTTACCTGGAGCACTGAGCAGAGCCTGGTGCATCCTCTCCACACATTCCCTGCAGACCCTGACAGACATTGGTGAGTGTCCTCTCAGGTTTCCCTTCCCACCTATGGACAGACCCAGCCCCTCAGCCTTTTCTTGTAAGAAAGATGCTCCAGTCTCCCAATTTACCTTTGTTCTCTGCTGGACCTGTTACAGGAGCTGCACATCTCTGTTGCTCTGAGGAGCCCAGAACTGGACAAGCTCTAGTCAGGATGAGTCATTAGCTTTGAAAAAGTGACTTGAAATTTACAGAATCTGTCCAATAATTGGTCTATTAAATATGCATAATAATTCACCCTCCCTCTGACCCCTCTCTATTATAAATTCCTTAAATTCTCTATTATATTCCTTAAAATGAAAATGGATTTCAAAGCACAGGATTTGTACACATAAACATAAATCTCTCTCAACTGAATAAAAATCTTTCACCTGAATTAATTACCTTGTTTACATAACCTTTATTCAGCAAGTGTGACCAGTATTGGTCTATTCTCATGTCACTGCCAAAGCCCAAAGCCATTTATCTGAGCATGTCTCTGTCTCCCACAGGTTGAACTGTCTTGTTTTTGAGTTAGCACTAAGTACTCATCTCACACATAGACACACAGGCTGCTGAAAAGAATGTGCTGAAAAGTTCTGACCTGAGAGTCATCATGAGACTGCTGAACGCTCCTGCTCATATCCTGTAATTAATTTAACACTTATTACCAGTGTGCAACAAGTTTCTGTGATCCAGAAAGGATGCTCAGCATTCCTGGGGTTAGGAAGATATTTATACATGAAAAGATCAACTGTACATGACCTCCCATGGGTGCTTTAGGTCAATGTCCATGCATTGTGAAAAGCTGCAGATATAGAAGGGTGAGAAATGGGGGAATGTCCCTTGGAACCAGGCAAGCCAGGGTGGAAGTGCTCAGCTTGTGGCCTTGGTATCAAAAGGATGACACAAACTTTTAGAAGGATAAGTGAGCAAAGTAGCACAGGAGCATTCACACATTGAAAAGGCTGGAGGCTCTGACAAAGGTCCCTGGCAACTGAGAATGTTCTGGGATTCTGTGACTGATGATTCTGGGCACTGGTCCATGATGAGGAACAGTGACACTATCTGTGTCTTTTAGGTTAGCTCATTTTCTGAAAGAGCACCAGAGCATGTTTGGCCTCCTGTTACCAAAGCAACAGTTTCAAAAACTAAATTTGACCCAGCATGTTGAACATCTGACTGAGTGAACTGAGATGTTCAACTTGGTTTTGGTGATGGAAGAAAGCAGAGACACAACATCCTAGGAGAAAACATTTGGCTCCATAGTACATGTTCCTGCATGAAAGCATTTAATTTCAAATATGTTTTAAGATTCTCTTTAATTAATGGCTTTCATAACAGGAAAAGACCTTCTTCAGCCAGCACAGCAGCACAGTCAAGAGGCAAAACGAAGCAGGTGGTGGATTTGGGAGGGGAAAGAGAGCAGATGTTAGCTTGAAAATTTGGAATGCTCTTTGAGTCCCATAGCAGGAGCCCAGTTTCCATCAATGCATATTGTAGGAGCAATTAATTGGGACCACCCAGGCCTAGAATTTGCCAGAATAACATTTTCCATTCACACAACACACTTCTGTAAGGCTGAATAGTTGTTTCTAGAAGAATTTATTTTTCACTTTGCAGATAACCTTCTCTGTATTTAAGGACGTGAGAAAATGCAAATCAACCCACAAGTTGCTAAAATTCTGGGGACAGTCCTGATCCCACTGAAATCTCTCTTTTGTTTATTTTTCAGGAGGCATCAGGGAAGCATAATTAAATGTGAAGACATATTCCCCAGGGACCCAAAGGAAGAGCTTACCTTTTTGACCTCGTATTTAATAGCCAGTTTAATCCTGCTCAGGCTCGGCCGGTGGTGCTCAGGGCACAAATGGATGTTCACATCTCCGTTCAGAATGGCCTCCACTTCCTCAGTGTCTCTGCACAGGTCCAGCACCCCCACCACAAAGTCCTTGCATTGCATAGATAACTTCCTGTAGTCGTTCTGAGGGAAAACAGAAAAAAAGTGGTATTTAATTATGCACTGAAAAGCTGGGCTGCAAACAGGCAGATTAAAAAAGGAAGAGAGAGCAACTGTGAGCAAGGTTACTTCTGCAAAACTACTGCCTGGAAGAGTAAGAAAGCATTTGATTTACACAGCATGTGGATGGCTTTTCACAGAAGTACAGGAACTCCTCCAGACTTAATTAGCAATGTCTCCATCAGCAGCATAGTTTGCATGACAACAGAACAATTTTTACAGAACAAGTAAATAATTTCTAGGGAAATTATGATTTTAAGCAATCAGTTGATCTCTGCTCTTTGTGTGGTACATCTCTAGGAACGTAAAAATATGGCCAAAAAAAGGTCCTGCTAACTGGTTAAAATACACAAATTTTTGTTCTTTTTTTGTTCTTTCCTAGTAGTTATTTCTTTCATAACTTTCAATTCCAGGCTGGTACAACAAGCTGGAGCACACACACAGATGTGTTCAAATGAATTATATAGTTGTAATACCAACTTCAGCCTCAAACCTTAAAATTTAGTTAAACATTCCTGAAGCAGCATCCAGATGATCATTGTCACAATACCTCTCCAGGAAATCAAACTTCAGAAACTCAAGATGATTTCACTTTGCAAATCCAAATTACACTTGTGGGTAAAGAGAAAACCTGTACCTGACTTTACAGAGGGCTCAAAGAGCAATTTCCCTGGCTCAAATTAAATTGTGATTGATTTTCATATGCTATCACTTAAAAAATGAGGAAAGTGCCACCATCTGAGTAAATGTTGTAAATTAGAACACAATTAAGGCTACCATTAATATCATAACAAAATGATGATATTAAAGGCTCAATGCAACAAATAGGAATAATAAGCATAAGACAAGTTCTAACTGACTTGAGAGATCTTTTTAAATTAGGTTTGATGAGTTAATTAAATTTAGTAAATTATGTAATTAAGCCAGCAGCCAAAAGAAGAAGATAGTTTAACCTGGCTTTGATGAAATGATAAGGGTAACCTGGCTTTGTGCTTCTATATTTTCTAAATTATCAATTCTATCATTTACACATAGCAACATATTAGTTTTCCTTGTTACACAAAGATCTCTAAGCACTGTACAAACATTCATTAATTAGTTAGAACAGCACTGTCTAAAATACTTAATTAGAGATGGCTTAACTCCTTTAGTCAGTTTTTCCCCTTCAGAACTGAATGATAATGACTTTTTAAAATCATTTGGTTTAATGGCTTTGCCATAGGTTTGAGGTTACTTCTACCTTGAATGTGTGTGCTTGTCCCAACTTTGCTTTTCATCCATGGAAGGGCTGGGAAGAGCACAGAAAAACTGAATAATCCCAGGGAACCAGAAAGTCCCTAAGGGGTGTAGGTGAGGCATTCTCACAGGAGAGGGAAGAAGCCATTCCTGATCTGTGTTTAGGAGAAGGGGATGAAGACAGCTAGGGAACAGCAGGACTTTACTGCTGACACCTTCTGCAAGGTGAAGCTTGCATGTTTACATCCTCTTACGTATCAAAAAAGTTTAGATCTGAGTTCCTCTTTTTGTCCTTGAGTGCTGTAATCAGACCAGGTGTTCTAATTGGGCTGTTAATGGAGAGTAGCAAGAACTTCAAATCTTCATTAAGAGGAGACATAAAAGTGCAACAAGCAGATTTTTATCTGGGTGAATGTTCCATTGCAGAAGCTGAGGCACCAAGATTTCCATAAATGTGCCAAGCTAGAGCACTAAAATTTAAGATTGTGTCTCAGGCAGAAAATGATGGTCCATTTACATCTAAATCTAGTACCTGAGTATTTTGTGGAGCAAATGTTTTCAAATACAGGGTGAGGTAAGGTCTGAAATGTAAATGAAAGACAGATTGTACTTTATGGCTTCAAAGCACTCCTCTCAAATCAATTCCATGCTTTAATCTTCCCCACACCAAGATGAATTTCAATGAATTGAAAGTGTCTCTTCACTGACAGAAGGGATGGCTAAGCAAAAGTACCAGCCTCAAAGTAACTACAGAAATAGTGAAGGAGAGCAAATATAGATAGATCTGAAAACATGTGTAGGGTGGGAATGAAATGCTTTGCTGCAACAGGTAATGGAGATGCTTAATTAGCCCAGCAGCTTTAAAAAAACACCAGGGTGAGAATTCTGCTGAGCCTTAATACCATTCTCTATGTACTGTTTGCAATGTTCACAAGCTTATCTCTTAACCAGCATATTTTAGGTAATTCTAGTCACCACTTCCACATCATCTGAGCAACTAGTTTGTATTAGATTGGATTATTTTCCCTCTTCTTCTTTCTTTAAGGAAAGACATTTAGTAGCATCTAGGAAAGTGCTTCCAAAGCATCTGCAAATGGCAGGTTCCCAGCTGGCAGACTCTGTCAAGACCCAGCTTTATGCACATCTCCAAGCTTAATGTTTTACTGGTTCTGTACATTTGAGGAAACTATGGGTGATTTCCTCATTCAAAGTTTTTTACTCTGATTTTTAAGTAGACACAAGCAGCCATACATCCTATCCAGGATACAAGCTGTAGAAAGAATAAAATAAAATAAAATAAAATAAAATAAAATAAAATAAAATAAAATAAAATAAAATAAAATAAAATAAAATAAAATAAAATAAAATAAAATAAAATAAAATAAAATAAAATAAAATGTCCTCCAGCAATTCTGCAGCCAGGCAGGAGGGCAGATTACATCTCTCAGGAGAATGCTCATTTGTTAATACAAGTCTCAAAGATCACTGAACCTGCTGTGTCTTCTGATGATCCCTTTTACAAAACCATTTGTCATCTTTGTCCTGGCTTCCTTAATTCTCACAGTCATCAGAGAAAATCCTGATCACCTGATGGTGAGAACACACTCAATGACTCTCCTTGTGTCAGGGTATTTCTCTCAAGCACACTTTATTCTTTCCCTAAAAACTAAGGTTAACAGAGGTCTGAGAGCCAAGCTTCTCCTGATCCTGGCTTGTAAAATCAAGTTCTGGTGATGCAAGCAGAAATTCTGTACCTGCATCTGAAATCCTGAATTCTGACTCACGGGAAAAATCCCAAGGAAGCCAAGAAGATTTATTTACCAGCAGCATTCAAGCTCTATTGGTGTTTGTGCCAGCACTGTGCATTTCACATTTGCCAGTATTTCACAGATTTGGAAGCATCCAGGCTGGTGCTTTCCCTGCAGAAAGGAGTGCTGGACAGTGGGTGGAAGGCTGCACCCCCGGGCAGAGATTAGCAAGGGATGGCAGGAAGAGGTGAAGAGGAGCAAGGACACATTTCCAGATACTTCCAGACACTGGTGAGCAGTTACAGAACTTGAGGAAATGGCCTGAAGCTGTGTCAGGAGAGATTTAGGTTGGATATTAGAGAAGTATTCTTCACCCAGAGGGCTCCCCAGGGCAATGGTCACTGCACCAAACCTGACAGAGCTCGAGGAGCTCAACACTCTCAGGAACTGATGGGGTTCTTGGGGCTGTTCTGTGCAGCTTGATGGTCTGTGTGGGTCCTTTCAAACTCAGAGTATCCTGTGATTCTCTGTGATTCTTGTTACACCAAGGTTTTTAAATACCATAGCCCTGAGGACTCCTGTGACTCTGCCAGGACCCAGAGGAGCAGATGGCCACTCTGTCTTGGGGTGCAAAGGGATGGTCCCCACTTCACCACTGCCTTGCCAGCCAGGTTTGACCCCCAAACCAGGCACTTCATGGCTTCCTGACTAAATAAGTTTTTGAACCATCCTGGCAGCAAGCCTGGGTGACAAGTGGGGTCAGACTTGCACCAGAACAAGAAACTCAGGGCTGGAGACACAAAATCCAGCTCAGTTCTCCCAGCAGTGCAGCAGAAGCAGACACAGGCAATGACAGTAACCCACAGCTTCCCAAGCATCCCAATCAGATGCCATGTTATGGAAGTCTGAGGATTATGAGGTTCATAAACCAGATGGATTTTTACAGTAATGAAAATTGCAAATCACACATGAGAGATATTGGGGCTTCATCCTGACAGGCTGAGCACTGTCAAGCCTCAGGGAGGAAGATGGGGGATGTAACTAAATAGGCAAGAAAGGCAGTCTGTTTCAAACAACACATGGGAGAGAATTTTATTTCATATAGAGGCAGTGAGCAGAGAAGGATCAGGATAATGCCTGAGAATGTTACAATATAATTTTTTAAAAACTAGAACATAATAAAAGGATTCCAAATTAGTCATTTCCTGCTTCTTCTAACACTGTTGTGCATGTGGAGTTAAAAATGTCTAATTTTGATGTTTTGAAAAGGCTGATGGTACTTGTCATTCACTGCAATTTCTCTGAGTACCCTATTATTATCTGTTGATTATGTTCTAAATGAACTCTGTCATGTCTCCACATCTGTTCAAAACCAATCAGGTTTTTTTTTTTTGTTTTTTGTTTTTTTTTTTTTCAGAAAAGAGCTGTTTCAGGTCAGAGAGATGGAGTTTGAGTAAAAAGTTAAGTGAAATGAGAAAAAACTAAGACCAAGAACTTACCTGGCATTTTTGGGTAACATTAAATTTGCTGTGCAAATGAAAGCTGTAGACACATTGCACAGAGTCTCTTTTTATGTTTCTTTGAGCCCTTGGCTCTTTGTATTTAATCTACATCACATATACACATATATCAAGGAGAGAAATATTGCATTGCTTAGATTAGTATTTTGGGAAGACAGCAGAAAAAAAATGGAGAAGTAATTCCATAAATATGAACAGAAAACTCCCCCAAATAAAAATTCTTGTAGAAAGAAAAAAAAAAAAAGGTGAGAGAAAGGAGGGAAAATAAAAGCCGATATATTTAATGGAAGATTTGAAATGAATTGTTAAATAAACTATCATGTCAAATATTCAAAATGCTTATAAATATTTACCAATTAGATACCACATGAAATATGCACGAGCCTGTCTAGAAGAGCTGTGGGACAGATTTCCTTCTGGGTACTTACAGTGTCTTTGGCTGGCCATATATTTGGGAGTGAAAAGAAGCCAAGGCCTGTGGGAGGGAAGGTGATGAGAGAAGATGCTGAGGAAGGGCCCTGCACTGATTCTGACCATGTAACTTTGTTAACCTCTGAAGTGCTCTGAGCCCCCCTCCCAAAGAGCTCTGCCAGCTGCTGACACTTTTGAATACAGCTGAGTGCATTCTTACTGTTTCTAGGCTAGATGCCTACATCCACAGTCTATGGAAAGGCTGTACAGTTAATTTTCCAGAAAGCACATCCAGTTGGTTTGTGTTCTCTTGCTTCTTAAGTGGCAGCACATCAGAGAATTATTGGAGCTCTGGGTATATTGTGCCATACCCATGGGCATGTCCCTGAATTTAAAGCTCAGTGCTCCCTACTCAGGTGCAGGTTGCTAAATGTTTCTAGAGGTAGGAACAGATGTCCCAGTTCATTTTTAAAATGATCCAGACCTTGACTTCTTAATCTTAATATAACAAGCAATCTGTTAATATACAAGAATTGCACATTTCAGAAGTGTGACTCTGTTGTTTTCCAAACAATTTGGATCCTTCTAAATGGAGCCAAGATAAACATGGCCATGCTTTGTCCTCTGAGCAGTTCCAGGGTGCAGCATAGCAGAGCAGAGGGGTTCCCCAGGCAAAGGGGGATTTTGTCAGGACACACTAAGAGATGTGGCCAATGTAAGAGCCAAAGGACAAGCCAGGGTGCTGTCTGTGTTGACACAATTCTTCTCCAAAGAAGCCCAGAAAACAACAGGATCATTTGATTGAGGACCAAAAATTTTCTGACTTCCAACAAGCCATGGAAATATCCCACGATGCCATCTCTTGCATCATTGCAAGGGTTTCAGTGGCAGTTGCACTGACCAATTTACAATAAGACTATTTTTTGGGTGTCTTTTTATGCTCTTCAGCTTTCTAGCTGCAATTCATCTCTTCATATTCCCTGCAGAAGCTCATCTCTAAGACAGCATATCCCCCCACCAAGGGGATAGAGCAGTATGGAATCAATCAAACACTGACCTTGGATTTCACTTTATATCTATTGACTGGTAGATACCAAATTCGTAAAGAAGCTCAACAAGATGTGGTAATGATTCTAGTTGTGGAGTTGAAAATCCTTTAGAGTTTGTTACCATGTTTTTGCAGCATCATTTTCAGGTTAAGGTATATGTTTAATCTTCACCAATAACATTCCAATAATTTTAAGTTGGAAGTTTTGGCAGTTCACACTGTCAAAAGCAGCATAAAAGACAGGTTTGCACCTCCCTGTTTTGTTTCTACTCTTTTGCACTTTAGCTCTTTTCTGCTCTAGCTCTTTCAAATTTAACAGCTGTACCAGTAACTTTTTCTGGGAAATTACTCATATTTTTGATAAATGTAGCTTCTGTGGGACCAAAACTAATGAATAAATTTTGGAGGCTGTTTTTCATCAATAAAAACATTAGAAAAGGAAAAATACTTTACTTTGACTTCCCCTTGGAGCAATTCCTTTATAAGGTGTCTGGGTGATTTTTTTTAATCTAGAATTAATGGATGGATTATTTGGGGAAGCAAAGGCAGGAATCTAACAAAATCCTTAAAGGAAGTTAAAGACTAGACTGAGCACAATTTCTGACTCTTCAACCAAATTTTTAGATTTCCTAGCATAAGAAATTCCAGAATCAGTCTTCTCCCAGCTGTTTTTAATACCTCTATTGATTTTCTTTACTATATGAAACTTAACATAAGTTTCCTGTACACGAGAACTCCCTCTACACTGAAGTTAATGGATGACTTGACCTATCCAAAGTTCTCACCCTGAGCAGAACACAATCTTTCTTTTCATACACCTCCATCTGCTTTGCTCCTTTCCCCCAAAGTCACCTTCAGCCTGGCTGGTGCCACTACTGAGCACCCCTGTGCAGCAATATCAGTGCTCTTCAGCAGACAGATACCACCCCATTCCAAGTCTCTGAAAATATTTAATTAACCTAGGGCAGAAATTATATTAGTTAACTTTTTTTTTTTTTCTTAATGAGGATATTTAAAGTCTCAAGGTTGGCACAGCAGCTTTTCAACATAAGATGGCATTTGATGCTTGATGTACTTCTCTTTCCTATCACCTCAGCTCGCTTTCAAACACATCACAAATAAGCCACAGCTTTTGATCCCTCAACTAAGTGAAAGGTGAGGTTTTTTTACTTGCAGATTTTCCCTAGCTCATTTGAATGTTTATGCTGAAACACCTGTTTTCAGAAGATAAACTATCAAGTCCTTGGATGTCACATAAACAGGACAGCCTAGACAGAGGTATTAGCAAAGTGTGCATGCCAAATGTGAGGAATACACAAATTCAGCCAAGGAGAGGGTCTGCCTCCTGTGTCCTGTCAACAGCTTCTCTTTAAATGCAAACTATGCATTTCAAAATAATACTCTGATAATTTTCTGGTTGAAGAAGAGTTTAGGATCTGCTCACAGCAGCAGTAAAATCAAACTCATGTTGATGCATGCAATGCTCCAAATCCTTCTCCATGACATTCCAATATGTGTTCACTCCTTGTGTGGGGATATGACACTGAGAATCACTGGTTACCTGGGAGAAAAGGCCAACCCCCACTTCACCACAAACTCCTTTCAGGTCATTCTGCAGCTCTGATGTGAGAGATTTATCAAAGCACAAAATTACCTCTGGGCCAAGCTTCTCATTCCTCATGCCACCCATACTTTCTCTCTCTGACATTTTCCCATGTATATTAAATTCTTGATTTCTGTGTTGCAAACTTCACTGAGAAAGATTTTTATTTCCTACAAAATTTGAGATGAAATGGCTTCCTTGCACTAAAAGAATTAGCTGCGCTCCATCAATTGTGACTTTTTTTTAGCTCAGGTGCTTCAAATCTCTGAATTTCCTGAAGTTTCCTGAAAATCAGATGGGAAAAAAATAGGAGAAAATAATGTATTTAAATTCAAAGTAATTCGTTGGTCAAGACAGCTTCATTTATCCCTTAGGATGAGGTAAATTTGACACCTTCAACTTGCTTAAGCAACACACTTGTATGTTCAAAGGTGCTATGAGTTTCTCCCCTCATAGGAATTTTGGCTACAAGCAGCACATGCATATCAAGGAAAAGACCCCTAAATCCATCCTGCAAGTGAATCTTGGCTTAACTGTGACCCACGATGCAAGTGATATTGATAATTAAAATAACTTTATGTTTTCCAGGTCTCAAACAGCCAATTACCACAGTTCTCAATGTCCAGAATGGAGAGTTTCTAATAAAACTCATCCCAAGCATCAGAGTGGGTGGAATTCTGGTTCCCACAGTGCCTAAGCAGCAACCAAGCACTTTGGAAACATCCCAGCTGCTGAGCCCTGGCATAGAGCACTCTTGACCATATGGAAATTGTCCTCTCTCTATGAAGAGCAGACTTAGAAGTTGTGCTGGAATATTAAAAGTGCATAATTATATCTCTTAGTCCTGAAATGAGTTCAGATCCTGAGGTCTGTACAGTGAAAATGAAAAGACACCCAGTGGGCAATGAGCTGTTTCCATGCTGCACTGGTGACAATTTCACTGCAACAAAATACATTCCAGAAAATCACCATTTTTGGTCATGTAAATGCCAAAAACCCTTAGATACTACAGTACCTAGCACCATTTTAAAGCAGTATGAAAGTGTTTGTATACCATTACTGTTTATCCACAATTCTCTTAATAGTCTGCCTGGACTCAGTCAGGATAAGTTCATCATAATTATCTACAATAACAACAATTAACAACATAATGAGGGATAAACTAAATCGTTTCCCATCTGCATCCTATTTGATGTCAGACTTGAGATCCTCAGAATGTGTTACTCCATTTACATTCATTAATATGATATTGATTCCCTACAGTGCCTTGGATAAACGTACCTGACTCCATTCTCCCATCTGCTGATCTAACATCATTATTCTATTCAGAGCAATCATCCTAATTATGCTCATTTGTAGTTCCAGTAGATATCCCTTCCCAACGTGAATAATGAGCAGCACTCATTCAAAGCAGTCATCTTGCTCATAATAAACCTCCCAGCTCCCAACTATTCCCAAAACCCCAGTGCTGATACCAGCTGAGCAGTTGGCCATTTGGTGGTGCTAATTAAATGCAAAGCTTACCAATGTTGTGCTGGACTGACATCACAGTAGTGGTCACAGCCTTTTATATCTGTTTTCCTCAACAAGAAGGATAGGATAGGATTTTGGCTTTCTGAAAAATATCTCCATCTTTGGTGCTCTAAGGTGGACCCCTCTTGGTACCACTCATTGCTGAGGGGAGGAAGAAGGGGAATTGTGTTGCTGTGTCATTTTATATTTGTAAGTGTGCTGAGAAAATTCTCTTAGATGAATGGTGAGTGTGTAAGGGCAATCTCTAAGTCAGATGAGCTCTGTACTCCCTGCAGAGGACCCAGTGATAGAAAGGCCCAATAAGTCTTTCCTTTCCAAGAGCCAGCTCAGGGCAGCAGGAGCTCTCCTTGCTGCACTGCCAGTGAGTGCACACACCAATTTGAGCACCAGGACTCATTTTGTTTTCCACGCTCAGTGGGCAAGAAAGGAAAACACTCTGTCACTGTTAACTAAACATAGGCAACTGGCCAAATCACTCTCCCTGCTGATGAGAGCTCTCTGAGCAGCTGGCAGCAGACATGGCAGGGAAATGCAGGATGCTCTGCTCTGGAGAAGCAGTGAGGGCTCCAGCCAAGCACCACAGAAAGCCCTGGCACTGGGACAGGGCAGCCAAAGAGCAGCTGGAGGTGGCACAGAGGGGTTTGTCTCACCTTTATTGCCTAGAGACTGGAGAGACAAAGATTCATTCTGTGGGAGAATCCAGATTGTTGGGAGAGATTGTGGTAGGGATAAATCCCATCTTCTGATACACCAGCTGATCACACCGTGCTGTGATGGATCCAAGACATGTTAGAACATATCTGTGATATGATATTCCTCATTTGTATAAAGAGAGGGCTCAGCCTCAGGCCAGACCCACTGGTCACCCCATGGCTCCACTGCACATCATTCTTTCAAAGGGTGAGGATGAAATCATGGCTTCAACAAATCTGAAGATGACTTGATGGTCAAATGTGTCATGATTTTGCCAGCAACTGAGTTTTTCTCCCATGTTAAAGCTGTTATAAAGATCAAAATGTGACAATAATAAGATTGTGGTAAGCTGAACATTTTACATTTAAATTTTGGAAGTATTTCTAAACTATTTTTGCTTCTCTGATGGGTTTGTGACAGTCATTGTATCTGTTAGAGTAAACCTAAGCATCTGTGCTCAAAAAGCTGTTGCAGAGTAGTGCTTGCACACAAAAGAAAATACAGGCAGGTCATCTTCATTCCTAAATTTAAAATAATCTCTAAAACCAAATAATTTTCTTAACTCACCGTCTGTGAGCAACAGGTATCAGCATGACTTCTGCTACAAGAGCTCCCATTAGCCAGTTAAATGCCACTTAAATCTTCACAGCAGTGACCTACTGTCCTTTGCTCAGCCATTTGTAGTATACATGACTTGACAACACACAGGGACATTAAATTAATTTAATTTGATCTTATTTCACTTCCCTTATATCATAGTAACACTAATTAATATAACTGTATTTAACCTTGCCTTCACACGAGTTCCCCCTAAACACAACAAATTATCTCAAAATGACAGGTGTTTATTTTCCTTCTATTTACTAAAAACTCTTCACATTCCCAAGCATGTTACAAGCTTTGTGGTACATCACCCTAACTACAGAATATCCAGCAACTGCCTCTATCAAAGGTAAATGACTCTTGTATTCACTGACAGAAGTTTAGGTCTAAGAAGGATGAAAAGGAGATCCCTCAGCTCTAAACTCCTTCTAAATATATTCAATATGCTCCATGTTACTGTATATGAGATGTCACATGCACAAATATATTTCCTGAAAATTATGGTTCAATAAAATTAGTTGCCACAAGGCTCTCAGAATGGTTTACAAAAGTCATCTCACATAACAAAAATCAACTTCCAAATTCCTCATCACATCCAGAATTTAAGAACTATGTAAAAAATCTGGACTTAATATAATCATTACAGCAGGCTACAAAAGGGAAAAGTAAGAGTCACCAGCCATGTATATAAAGAGAAGCACACTGACAGCCCCAGCCCAACCTATTTACTGGCAGGTTGAAGCTTCAGATTCAGAAGTTTAATATTAGATGGTTCTGGCAGGGGAGAAACAAACACATTCATGTTGCTGGATTTCCTCCTCGTTTTTGTTACACTTTTATCCCAGGATTATTTATGTGTAAGGGGCTTCACTCTGCTCACCACCCTTACCAGCTGCTGCCTTTCAGGTCCCTTATAAAGATATTTATAGGGATTTTCCAGCTCCTCAGAAATGTGCTCTTGATGGAGAATAGGCTGCTTATTTCTAAGGAAACACTGAAATCCCAAGAAAAACACCTTAAAACAACTTCAACTGGTTACAGATATTACTCTTTTTTCTCTACCTGGCTAAAGCATCACAGTGATTGGCTTAAAGCTTTATACCTAAAAATGCTTCTAAATTTCTCAACAGTGCTGGGTTAGCTGCTGTGCTACTTCCTTATGTGACAATTTGCTATTGCTCTCTACTTCCCAGATGTTTTCTCCCATTAATGATTGTAAGAGGATTCCATGTTATTTTATATTTTTATGGTCATGCCTGTTGCTCACCTAAACTAAAATCCTGCTCCAGGGACGTGTTCAATCAAGCTGGAAGCTGTAAGATGTTAAGTGCTGCTGTTGCAATGTTGCTCATCCTTAACTGAGTAGGACTAAAAATGACTTCCCAGGGAGCTGTAAAGGGTAATAAACATTGCACTGATGGCGTGCACACTGGCACTGCCAAAAATCTCGCTTGCAGTAGCATCACAGGAAACAAAAGTATCCCAGATATACTCTCTGGGAGAGGCAGATATTTCCAGGGTTTCATCTGTCTTGCCATCCTCAAATGCTGAAAGTTTCCTTCAATTTTTGGAGGTTGTTTTATGTTGTTCAAATGTTGTATTTGAATTAATGCCTCAAGAGTTGTTTTAAAACCTTGAGGTATTAATTCAAATATTACATTTTCTTACACTGGTGAATTGTCCATGCTTTGATGTGTAGTAAGGGTCTTTTTTCCCTTTTCACTCTTTCAAAAGAGAGAATGGGCCAGTTCTCCAGGAAAGCAAAGAAAATATTTTCCTGCATATAAAGTATTTTGATAACTTTAAAGAAGTTTTCTTTTAGCTGGGAGATTTTAACAACAATGTCACTCCTAAGGAAAGTGAAATAACCTTGTGGGCAGTGGACATTATCCAATTTTATGTGACTGCTCAGTGGCTTGTGCTGCCAACAGAGTTACAACTTCCATGAAAAATGACCTTAATTTTTCCAGGTAAGTTGTAGTAGACTGAGTTATGCCCCTCACTGTGAATCATAGCACCTACTACTCTTCTTGACTGTGAACAGACATAGACAGATGCCAACACACCTTCACACTCAGAGATACAAATCTGGATTTCTCGAGACAGCTCCAGACATCACAGCTTTGGCAGTGGTTCTACACCCCTCTGAAAAGCTTTGAAGATTTTCTTCTCGTGCAACATTTTAAAACCATTTTTCTTGGGCAACATGCCAGGCAGAAAATTATTTAATCACAGAACCTAAAAAGAGCACTTACCATAACAGCTCTCAAAATATAATGGGTATTTCTTAATTTATAAATATTTAAAGAGAGCAACACAAGAGTCACAAATTTGGTGGATTTTAACGGCAAAAGACTATATATATCCTTTTTCCAGTCTCTGCAATATATCCATGGAAAATTGTAACTGTGATTAATTAATTAGGCTCTCAAGACAAAGCTGGTATAGCATCTATTATTAGTGAATTTATCTCTGAAAAAGAACAGCATAGAGAATGAGTTCCTTCTGCACAGAGCAAGTCCCACTTAGTGAGCCAAACACTAATTTCACTACAAGGCTTAAATACATTCTCCTTCTCCCAGGCTATTTCCATTATCACTTTTAATTTCCTCTCTTATTTTGATACCTAATTTGTTCCAACAAGAAGTTAAATTTCGAACAATAGGAAATTTGTTTTCCTGCTTTACTGGGACTTGATTCTTTCCTGTATTAGAAGTTGGGTAATTGGTTGTACCAGTTTGTGCATTTGCTTTGCACAAATGAAAATTCAAATAAAAGAATTGTAGTGTTTCATTGCAATGGGGAAAACTGGTTCATGGGTGAGAGGGGAGAAAAAAAGAATCAGTTCTTTTTGAAGTTTGAAAACCACCAAACCACATCCCTGACTCCATCCCTATGAAAAAACAATATTCTCACTAAAGATTGACCTGGAAAAATTAATATCCAAAAAACAATCCCTTAGGAGCAGTTCATATACTCATAAATATTTGTATTAATGATGCTTAATTTTCAAAACAGGCACTAGGTAAGATGGGGAGCTGTGCAAGAGAAAATAAAAACAGTAATAAAAGGCAATGAATACATTCTGCCTACCAGACCAAATTTATGAAGTTCCCTTCTCCCTTCTCTTCTTGAAACCTAGTAAAGTGAAACTTGAGGGGAAAAAATGAAAGCTGCTTAAGTAAAAAATTAATCTCTTTAAAATATGCAAATCCTGTCTGGAAGAAAAATAAAGAAAAGAACAGAATGTCTGAAAAATTAAATGAAAACTTAAACAAATGCCATATAAACACACTAAAGCCTTTAAGATAAGCTTGCTGAAATAATAAATGAGTCATAAAAAGTATTCCCAAACATAACAGAAGCAAGAAGTCTGCCAGATAATATGTTGAGGGCAGGGATTAAGGAAAGATTAAAAGATCAGTCAAGGAAGAATGGGTCAGAGAGGAAATATTAAGTCATGGATTTACAAGAATGTTCATGAGGCTAATTAGGGGGGTTCCCACACCAGTTTCTGGTTTCAGTGGGAGATGAGTTGCAGGCACCAGCTCCCATCAGTCAGTCCTGAGAGGAAACAAATCCAAGAGTCTTTTCAGCCTGGGTAGGAAGCAGAGTTTATAAGTGCAGCCTTGCTGATTTAGAGTCTGAGGGTTTTCAAGTATTTCTCTCTTTCCAAATTCACTGCTATTCTCCATTCTCTTAAAGTATTTCTCCTTCTTATTATTTTAGTCTTAAATGTTTTATGCCTTTTTCTATCTTTTTATCACTCATTTCTGAAGACCAAGAGTCTAATAATGATTTTTTTCCTTCCCTGCAGCATGGAGCCAGAAATACAGAGAAAATGGGCAAAGTAATTTCTCTTAAAACATTTAACTTAAGAGTATTCTGTGAAGTTAACTAGTTAGGTAGAATAAAAGTTGGAGCTGATTTACTGAGGCAAGAAGAATGCCAGATCATCCCTAAGAGCTGCAAGTCATGGAGTCTCAAGGGCTGTTTTGTTACTCTTTCAGCATTATGAGAATGGAGGAATCTGAGCCTTAGCTGCTTTGCATCACTGCAGCCCCAGTGGAACACGAAGCATTCCAGCAGGCTCATCCCTGCAGGCATCCACACTAAAAGAAATGACTCACTGTCCCACCAGCCACCCATCCCACAGCCAGCTGAGCCTGGACCTGATGCTCACCTGCACATGAAGGCAGGCTCACTGCCAGGATCTGCTTTTGCATCCCAACAGCTTTTAGAGAAAGTGTTTTACAGGAAAAGAGAAAGTAAGAAATATAAGAGAGAAACAAAACATGTTATCTTGTAGTAAATGCACTGACAATGTTGGTGGGAGCAGTAAACAAAGACCACACACCATATGTCTTCCAGGTGGTGATTTTGATCTTGCTTTTAGTAACATTTTAATCAAGAGTAGCTGAGATCTGATTTATCGCTTACGGTTGGTGAGATCTTTTCTAAGCCTCCTTTGCAAGTCTCTAATTTGATTTGTCTGGATTGCTAAATGATTTGCCCGATTTACTTCATCACAAGGATGCTTCCTGACATACACAAGCATGTGGTCTAATTTGAGAGCATGCAAGGCTGTAAAGAAAAGGCTGTGAAAGTCCTGGCTGTGGAGTGGGATCTCAGCAGAAAAAGGAGTACACAGTCACTGCTCTAGGAAAAGTAAACAAAACTATTGTTCTGGGTTTCACTCCATTTCCACAATGTGCACAGTAATATTAAGCTGAAGCTGCTATTAAAGACAGTTGCAAAGACATTTCCTGCAGGCTGTTTGCTAGAAATTCAGTCTCCTAAGGTTTTTTGATGGACATATAAAAACAACTCTGTTGACTCTGCTTTTAATATTCCAGTCTTGGAAATGAGTCACCTGGCTGTGAACAGCTACTAACAGTGCAGACATCTGAATATGCTTTCACACCAAGCTGCCATGAGGGAGATTGATTTCTCTGGACCAAAGAGGAGAGCAATTCTCATCAGCCTGGCTCGGGGATAATGGCTGGTTCAGATGGACAAATCCTGGCCATGTTATTCATACTGCAAGTGACATCAGACTTATTTATATGAGAAAAAACAAACAGAATCCTCTGGTAGATGGCAGAAGGATTATTTGCTTTATGACTGAGGTCCAAGATCTGAAAGCTTTTAAAGAAATTGGAATGTACAGAGATGGGTTTTTTTGAGTAAAATGGGAGAATGAGGGGGGAGAATTCCTCCTGTGTGAACTAGAGGGATCCAAGCTCTACTAGGTTGACAATAAATGCTTTCTTCCTCAAAACAGCTTCACATATTAATCATTAGCCTAATGTTAGTTTTCCACCCTTTGCAGAAAACTACAAAGCACATTATCTTTGTCCCATATTTCTGTTCTAATTGTAATTTTGATTTTTTTAATTGATGAGTGTTTTGGTTTCCTACTCAGTTTTTCCTACATTCTGCAGAAGCATAGTCACTTGGAACCCTTCAATCCACACAGGATCCTCTCTTTCTCTGTTTCCAAGGGCACTACAGAAGAAGGGACCCATCCACCGGACTAAATGAGGCCCCCAATCTGTACTGCCTTTGCCTCACTGGATGTTGGTTTGGTTTCACAAAATTAAAACTAGAAGGAGAGAAAAAGTCATGAACGGGTTTTAATTTTGAGCTTTCTAGTGGGATATACAAAAATGACAAAGCACTTTATTAAGGTTATTTTCTTTCAACTTGGGCTACCTCCACTACAGAATATCATTGCATGAAGACCTGCAAACATACACAAGGACTCTGATGTTTACTTCTCTCTTTTCTGAAATCCATCTCAGGGGTTTCCCATCCACCCCATTTCTCCATGTGTTTTTGTAGAAACAACTGGTTCCATATTTTTAATTTTACTTTGGGGAAAGAACCTTATTTATTTCTAGAGTAATGGACTACATATTGCAAAGCATTTTTTTTTTCTATGAAAAGAGAACTTTTTTTGGGCAAAATTTTGCAAAGCTGTTTCATCAGATTTGCAGTATGTTACTGAATCTTAGCAATTTAGGGTGATGAACACAGAACAAAACAAAAGAATGGGTAAATTGGCCAACCATAGGTAACACAAGTTTTCTTCTTTAAAGTGGTCAATGTGGCTGTTTTGTTTCACATTTCTCTGCACAAAGAGGCAAATTGCTTAAAAAATTTAATGTTCTCTAAAAAAATAGCTCATATATTGGCTTCTCATTTTGATGTGCTGAAAGGTGCTATTGCATAAGAGATTTGGGGCAGCAAGCAGCAGGCGAGAGGCACTGCATTTATATTTTAATTAGCTCATGCTAGCAGTTTCTTCAGAGGTTACTAAATTACTATCTGTCCACCTACATTATTAAAATTTTGTGTCTTTCCGTTTCAAGGACTCTTTGTACCCCCCAAAAAAGTCCTGAAAACTGTATTTCTGCAATTGCACATAATTTTTAAATAATGTTTTTAAATAATCCCAAGTAATAATTTTATATATCTGTTGAGTGTCAGTTTTAATTATAGAACTTTAGGAATCAAACATATTACAATTCTGGGAAAGTATTATTTTAGTCACAAAAAAGGCTCTCTAGAACTTGTCTAATTTAATAAAATTTCTTCATTTGTGGGCTTCTTAAATATATTTTCAGCAATTGTGTTCTTTCCTCAAAATAAATTCTGAAATAGTCATGTTCTATGAAAAACCCCCCACTGTTTTATTAATACCCTATCTCACATCACACTGATTATGTTAATAAGAATAAATATTTTCACATAAATACATACCTCTGGGGTTTTTTCTTGCTACAGTGAGAATACATTAGAATCTCGAGAAAGTTCTTATTTCTGGAATAATTAACATACTAAAGGAATGTGAAATTTTTGAAGCAAACTGATGGTATGGGTAGTTCACTAACATATATGGGTGTGTGCTGCACAGACCCTTCCAAAAAGCAATGAACTTGGAAAACCTGGAAATTCAATCATTTGCCAAGAGGTTTCTAATGTTTTGGGTTTTTTCCTGGTATTGATTTATTCCCATCCATTTGCCAGTGCAGAGATATAACCACCATTAAACTCTGCAATATTTGAATGTTGGTTTGCTCCTGGAGGATTCGTGTACCTGCCAGCAGCAGTATAGACCCCACTGGCAGCTCCAGGAACAAAAGGAAGGATTTTGGTAGAAATGTATTTGCTCTTCTGCAGCAAGACTCTTACCAGGACTGACAGGCATGCAATGCTGAGGCTGCTCATGCTCCTCTCAATATACAGCTTTCAATGAAAAGAAGCTGGAGCATTAATGAGAGATTAATGTTAAGTGTGGGCATGAGCCTCCAGTGCTTTCACACTGGAGCAACCCTCACTCCAGAAGTCAGACTCACTGAGCCCAAGGAGCTTCAGTCAGAGTGAAAACAAATAAAATTTCCCCTTCAAATTATTGTGTCCTTGTATTCTGATGCACATAGGGGAAAAGAGTTTGCAAAATTTTACCCTGATTTTATTGACCAAAAGATGTCAGTGGTTTGGGATATTTTTTCCTGTTAAAGTTACTAAAGGGTTACAAAATTCAAGAATATGTTTTCTTCTTGCTTCTAAATTGGAGAGCATAGATTCATAGAACGATTTAGGTCAGAAAAGTCCTCTAAAGCCACCATTAAACCATGTCCCCAGGTGACACATCTACACATCTCTTAAAACCTTTCAGGATGGTGACACAGCTACTTCTCTGGGGAACCTCTTCCAGGGCTTGGCCCCCTTCTCTTTGAAGAGATTTTTCCTAATATCCAACCTAAACCTCCCAGGGTGTTTTTCCTGTTGCTTGTTATCTGGGAGAAAAGACCAACCCAAACCTGACTACAAACCTCCCTCAGGGAGCTGTAGAGAGTGAGAAGGTGCCCCCTGAGCCTCCTTTTCTCAAGGCTCAGCCCCCTCATCTCCATCAGCTTCTTCTTATCAGACTTCTGTTCCAGAGCCTTCCCCACCTCCATTGCCCTTCTCTGGACCTGCTCTAGAACCTCTATGTCTTTCTTTGAGTGAAGGGCTCAAAACTGAACCTGGGAATCAAGGTGGCCTCACCAATGCCTGGTGCAGGGGGATGATCTCCTCCCTAGTCCTTTATAGTATAGAGCTACAAATCCTGAAACAGATGTTTTAACACCTTAACAGTTTTTTAAACTAGACACGATGGATTCCTGGTGAGCATCCTACCTCAGTGTACTCACAATGTGGACTTTATCACCCCAGAGTCACTGATCATAATTGTAGCTGCACAACAGCCATAAGTCAGAAAAAAGTCTTATGCTGATGGTTGAGCCACTGAAAATGAGGGGTTTAATGACTAATTTATATTAGAAAGAGAGACAATGCTCTTTATGTTATGTAAATGACACAGAGAAAACTGCAAATGGCATTGGGCATTTGCAAACTCATTATGATAATGGAAATCTCAAATAACTTATAAGAGAGTTCCATACGCTCTATTCTTATGTTTGGCATGATGATAAACTTCATAAAAAATTATTGGTTGCTTCTCTTTTCCTTTTTCATGAAATCTGTCATGTATAGATGCAGCACCAAACCAATAAGATGCAATAGAGTTTGAATTATTTTACAGAAAACAAAAATTTCTTGATTTATGCATATTATCATTGTAGCAGAACTAGACATACTGGATTCTTAAAACACCCTCTAGAACTCTGCCTCTAAAATAGATTGCTCAATTACACGACTTACCTTTCTTACAAAAAATGAGTCTTCATTTTTTTAATAACCTAGTTTTTATTCCTGCTGCAAACTAGAGATTCTAAGCAATCACAGTGTGCAACACAGAAACTTAAGCTTCTGCTGTAATATGCAATGTTCAGTTCCAAGCATTTATTACCTAGAGAAAGACAACTATCTGAATCTTTGCATAGCTACCACATCTGGCAGTCTCTGCCAGTCTTACTCCCCAACCCCTCAAATAAGCAACCCAAAATTTGATCAAACATGTAAACTACACAATAGCTCGAACACTTTCTGCCCAAGGAAAAAGGCACAGTGGTGAGTTACCTTAAATTCAGTTTCAATGTTGGCTAGCCTGGCCAATTCATTGCTAAGCTCTAGAGCAGTAAGCACAGGGTCTTCACTGGACAGAGACAAATAAGCAGCACTGGCCAATCCTTTGTAGGCATTCATTCTTGAGCGAGAGTGACTAAAGGAGTCCTTCCTCTGCTTTTCCATACATTCATTGCACTTGCAAAAATAGTCATGTGGCCTTTCAATCCGAGCACCTTTTAGAAGTAAGATATGAACAATTTCATACTCCTGGCAGTGGGCAGCAAGTATGATGGGAGTAATGTCATGGGAGAACCGAGTTCCATCTTCATCATAAGCATAAAAATCATCATCCCTCAGTTCCTGCTCGAGAGGGCTGAGTGTGAGACGCTGTCCTTGTGCGAAGGCTGGGTGGTTCAATATTGCTTCTACAATGCGCACGTATCCTTTACTGATGGCTAACAGAAGTGCATCCCCGACTCGAGCGAGATTCTCCTTCTTGAGGAGCAGCTCTGTCACCTCCAGGTGCTCATTCCCTACCGCTAACTGGAGGGCGTTTTGTCCCATGTAATCGACACAATTGAAGTTCAAGGTTTTGGACTCCTCCAGCATTTTCCGCACAACAGGAATGTTGCCATATTCTGCAGAATCGAGGAAATGTTCCTCCTCTGCAGTGAGGCTGGTGCCTTTCTCGTTGAACATGTAGGCAGGGCCCCGGATGGCCTGGCGCCGGCCCTTCTCCCGAAGGGTGGCGTGCCTCCGATGCATGTCTTTAGAATTGCTGTGTCTCAACCTGCAGAAAGCCAGAAAAGAATGTTGGTTACCTCCTAGCACAGTTATCATTTCACAGAACCTGAAATAAGGTTGGAAAAGTGTCATTATGTCTGGTTATTATGACCAGATGTGACTAACTTTTTATGGTCTGAGTAGTTACTTAATATCATTTAGGACCCATGTGGAATAAAGATTCGCTTCTGAACAAAAGACAAGTTCTCCTATGATTTGTTCCCCCTTCCTGATTGCAACAAGGATGCTCAGCACATTCTTGATTTGATAAATAGAAAAAGAAATGCACGTACATAATTTCCCATTCATATTGTTTAGAACATCATTACATCATATTTAGGACTAATATACACAAGAAAATATTTCTCTGAATTACTCTTCTTGAATTTTGTCCTTAAGTGCATGAGCCCCAGAGAAAGTTAGCAGGACTCTCTCTTTTCAATAGATCTTGTATCAAGCCAATAAACTGTGTTCCATAAAGTTAAAACCCGTGTTTCTAATTTAAAACACATGTTAACAAGGATCATTATATTGCATATTCTGCTAAGATTCAGCTGGTACAAGCGAACCACCTATTCATTCCCTGCTTTTTTTTTCAAGGTACATAATACCATTTTTCTGTTTCTTGATCTAGAGGAGTTTGATAATTAACTGTCTAATTTCTTAGTGAAATACAGGTGGCTGCTACTCCAAATACAAGTACCCAAATCCAGGGGAGTGTCTAGAAAAACATAGGAATAACTCCTGATATAGTGTCTCCAGTAAGCATCCTTCAGAGAGCTCCTGCAGAAGGACAAGACACAGGTCTCTCACCACAAACAGAGGGCAGGAGGAAAAGGGTTATAAATTTCCCCCTGATTATGTGGCTGAAATGCCCTTCACTTTGAGCTGGTGAGATGAAGACAAACTGTTCTTATTCCACCTTCTCTGGAATTCCCAAAGAAAGTTATGCTATGTGCAGTTGGTCTCATGGGTGAGAAAACGCACTGCTATATTAAATTCTAAATGTATCTGTGCCTTTAAAACATTCACATTTTGCATTCAGCGCTGTCTCAATGTCACTCTTTTAAAAAATTTTATTGTAGCAGCATTTTAACATATTCATAGTGCCTTTTAGAGTTTAAGCATGTGGAGTTAATTGCCATCCAAAGCCCACAGAATGTGCAACCTGAGTAAAAAGGTAAAAACAACACTTCTTTCACAGACAGCATTTGCACTCAGCCCAATAGCAAGTCCTAAATCACTTGGGTAAAATCTTGAGGAGCTTCCGAGCTGCAGTGGACAGATGTAACAAATAAGCAGGTGTTAATGCTCAGTGGGTGGCAAAAGTTCATCCTTCCACACTCCATCTGTTCTCCAAGTCGGTTATGACCTTCAGTCAATGAAAAGTTGCTCTGAAAAAATACTACTGAAGTTGGAAAGTGCTGCAGTGAATGATGAGAGGGAACTGTGCCAGGAGACAAAGTGGAATGTACATTTCCTTCAAGAATAGGTAACAAAGGAGTAAAGGAATCAGCAAGAAAGCAGTAAAATACAGGGTTATCAGAAACCCAAAATACCTGAAGATCCAGGTTCTCAAGGTAGCTATTCTTAAGGAACTAACATATACGTATATATATATCATTTTAATTCAGCATTTTTGTGCTGATTTGGACTGAGTAGTTTAAAAAAAAATTTACAGCCATTTTATAAAATTTTTATTAAAATTAAAACAAATCTTAAGAAATCAATTCTGTGACCACACAAGTTTGAAACAGAGGTTAATAATCAAGAATCTCTCCTTATAAACTTTAACATATTACTGTAAAAACAGAATAAAAGCTAGTAGGAACTGAACATATCATCCCAGACTTCACTGAGAGATAAAGTGCTGTATGAATCTTAAAACTATTTCCTTCCAGCATGGTTTGAAGTTGAAGGAGTATACAGAGATGAGGGATACAAGAAGGAGATACTGTTAAGTGAATTTATTCCCTAAACTGCATGAAGTTTACTATAAGAGAAAACAATAACAGTTAAATAAATAAATTATGCAACATATCTGACAGGGGTATAGAGTTCTCTAAAGCCAAAAGATGCTTGGGGTAAAATTGAGGGCCCTTTGAAGTCAACATTATAAGTTTCATTGATTTCAGTGGAGTCTAAATTTTGGAAACATATATGCATACACACATACATTTTCCTCAGCAATTAGCTTTCATCTCAGAAGCAGTTCCAGCAAGGCCAGGACAAGTAACATGTGGTTAAATGAAGTGTTTAACCATATGCACAAGTGTTTTTCTAAACTAGAGCTCCTGTCCTTACCTATTCAGGACAGCATTTATGTTTTAAACACGTAGTGAAACCTTGCTGAGTTCAAGCAAGGACCACACATGCAAATAAACAATTCTGAACTGTGACTTCGTTAAGTGGAGAGATATAGAACCAGAAAACACTTTAAAAATTTACAGCCTTGGGAATTCCTGAGTGTTGAACTAAATCTCTTAAAAAGTTAAGCAACTTGAAAGGATGCACTGGTGATGACTTAAGCCATCGTTGCTGAGATCAAATGGAAACCAGTTCAGCTCAGGTAGGTGCTCAGTAATCACCCATGAGTGCAGCAGGATTGCACTTGCCTGAATATTTTAGGACAGTTAATTTCATTAGCTGCTTCAAGCTGGAGGAATTCCACTGGGCTTTTTTGATATTCAAAACCCATGTATGGTAAGACTTTTGGCAACTTTATTTTGTTATATTTAAGTGTCAGTACTGGAAGCAACTCAAAAATATCAATAATTTCCAACAGTGAGGAATATATTAGATATTTTTCCTGGTACAGAAGTAGAGTTCTTGTTACTTTGCCTTTTTTTAATTAGAAAAACTTTTCTCTTCAGGTATGTCCCTAAAGGACAACCCAGATAGATGGGACAGATAATCTCATAATCATACCCAAAGTAAACATAAACCCACATAAAATATTACTGTTAGCCTGGTTAAGATTTTTGCCTGAAAAAGAGGTTAGAATTTGGCCTAGAGCTAATTCACACCTGTTTGTTGTATGTGGAATAACATGCCAGAAAAAAAGAACCTTCATTCCACTTTCTTCAATTCAAAGAGAACATTGGTTTCATACATAGTTTCTAACAAGAGAAATTGCATCAGAAAAAGAGGAAACGGGAAAGAACACCTGCTCTTCAAAGAGATAATGGCTACCCAATATTTATCTTGGTATAAATGTTCTGCAGGATGTTCCAATAGAACAGAGCTGATCTCTACACCCTGCAGGTAGGGGAAAGAGCACCATGGTACACAGGCCTTCACCTCAGATGAATTATGACCCTCCCTCTTGCTCATCAACAGCTATCATACTTTAGATCTTCATAGAGAAGTAGAGATAAATAAAAACTTACACTTTAAACTTTGAATAATTTCATTAGATATGCTCAGCTGTTAAACCCCTTCTGAAAAAAAAAGTTGAAATTATGCTTGACCTGAGCACTGTATCATGACAAGAGAGTAGTGCAAAGAGCAATGTATGCAGTAGCTGAAGCTCTTGTAAACTGAACCCTACGGCAATGTCATGACTGTACTCAACCTTGCTCTATTCTGCTTTTCAGTTATGTGCAAGCAGACTTAGAATTAACCATATTAACTGAGCACATGTAATGTGTTCACTTAATAAAATTAATTGTGATTTAATTGTATTTATCTTACCATTTTTCTTCAAAGGTGCTTTGGATTGAAATGACTCTTTATTTGCATATTTTTCTGAGACATCTAGTGATCAAAGTCATCCAGCAGTGTAGTTAAACACCGTGTTTTTCTAGGAAAGGATGCCAATGCATGCAGTGCTCTTGGAGAGAAAATGGTCCAGGAAAAGAAAATTAAAAATTTCAGGGCCTGAGCACTGCTTGCAGCAAAGCTCATCCAGCTTTCCATGGCTGAGGGAGCCACAAGACGTCTGGACTCCTGTGGGGAGTGGAGAAGAGTAGCTCTTTCTGAAAGGTGATTTAGCTCATAACAGATCTTCCTCTGGGAGCATTTTAGTTTCTAATTAAAGTGACTAAGAGCAGATCCTTGCAATTGGCTCTGACAATGCTGAGACACTCAGTGTCTGAGAGTGGAACATGGCATAACAAGAGATATGTTCTTAATGTGGTGACATTAGAAACGCACTGAAGCTGAAGCTCTCTTTTTTTTCCCACAACCACAGTCTCTTAACTGATCTGAGTGCCGACATGTAGGACAGGGTGGGCTTAAGAAAGAAGTTGAGCTGCTTCACTTTGAGCTTATTCCAGCAAATAGCCTCTCCTTGACCTTCCTTTCCACAGTGCTCCAGACTCTGCCATTCAAGACCTTCTGGTGCCTCTCTAGTCCCACACAAAAACCTATGGAAGGGAGGGATTACCACCTGGAGTAACCTCGGGGCTTGGAGAAAATGTTTGAAGACCCAAATGCCTTAAAAGGTTGAATTGGAGTTTTTACACATGGCTTTGAACCAGAGCTTTGAAAGTATGTAGGAGAGACTGAATAGTACCTGCCTGAATTTTTAAAACATCTGAAGTCTATAAAAGGTATTGAAATCAATAGGTATTAGGAACTGCAACAATTCTGGAATTCTCAGGTTATGTCAACTTTTACTTGTCTTTAAGCCTTAAAATTGAGCAGCTTTAGTAATGTATGGCCTCTGACTATACTTTGGGTTTGCTTTCACTGTGTGGGGAGAGGTTGGCAGGAGTCTCCTTATGCTCTTTCAATGCCCCGCTTTGTCCACAAACTACAGAAGAAACTTTGGATATGCAACCATTACTATCCTCTGTAAGCTCTATAAGCACCCATCAGAGGAGGCTTTGATGAGACATTGACTCTGCCTTGTTGAAAAGAAAATTTCAGTTTCTGAAAGCCATTTTGAATGCACTGCCCTCAGTTCCTGCAGTGCCTCAGAAACTGTCAAATTGACACTTTACTTATTATTTTCCTTTCTACTTAAATCAGTACTTCTGAAAAGAATCTGCAGACTTCCTGAGGCCTCTTTGGAATTGACACAGCTCTTATATATCAAAGGACCATTTTTCTCTGTTAACCCTTGGTTCCACACAGAAAACCTGGCCAGCCAAGACATGCTATAAACGTGAACAAAAAAAAGAAGGAAATTGGGTTCTAAAAGAAAACACAAACTGATATAGAAGTCAATCAATTTGAAAGAATAATTCAAATAATTCAGACTAAAAATAGGAGGATGTTTAATCTTTTAATTAAAAATTGCAACTTATTTTGAGGTATACTCCAGACTTTAGGCAAGGAGCACAGACTGAACATAACTGCATACATTTATTATCCTAAATACAATAGGCTACTCTGGCATTCCAAATGCTGCATGGGCTCATATTGCCAGAGTCCTGTGATGCCCCCTTTTTCTCCAATATCTTAATCAGTCTTCTAAATTTTACCTTAAGTCAAGCTTTTTTTTCCTGTGTGACAAGATTTTTAAGTATCCTTTTTCACATATTGCTGGTTTACTATGTAAACACACTCAGTATAATTTGGGATGGCTGCATTGATTGACAGCAGCTTATTCTGAAGTTTTCTATGCTTTGAAAAGCTGAACTGACACTTCATTTATTCTTGGATTGTGACCAACATTGAAAATCCCAATGCAATACTGTCAGCAATGTGGTCATTTTCCTACATGAAAAGTCGAGTACATGTCTAGGATGCATTATTAGATTTTTATTAATAGATTTTTAGATGCAATTAATAATAATTTTTAGCATACACAGGCAGATATTAATTAATTTGAAGAGCTGCCCTACAAACCATATGCAGGAAGTAATGTCCCCTCCCCATCATTCCCATTGCTCATAGAGATAGAAGAAAAATTTAGGAAGAGGTCTCTCTCCTTGTGGAATTACAAGAAAAGTCAGCAAAAGCACACCTTTTCAAATCTTTTTAGGGAATGTCAGCATGAGAATGTACAGGAAGACAAACCAGGCCTCTGGTGCCATTAAAAAATGCTGATCAATGACACACAGAAAGACTTTTAACATCTTCATGTCATGAAGCATAAGGTCTGAGGACAATAGCCTGGAAACATTTAGGACAGACCACCAAATCTTTAACAGCATCTACATTTTCAAATCCTCCCTGCTCTCTGCTAGAAAGGAAGCAGCTCTGTCTTATGGTTTGGAAAAAAAAGAGGAAATGGAACTTGTCTTTCTATCAGCTATCTTGCAGAAAAAAAAAAAAATCCACAGCTTTTTAGCTGTCTCACCCTCCTTTTTCTTACAGACTAAACATTAGCAATTTCTTTGCCATCCCATAAAATACCATGCACCAATACAAGACTTTTACAGCAGGAAAGACTGAAAAATAATCACCTTTGTTCTTTTATTCAAATTCTTGTGTTATAAAATAAGTACTAGGTTACTTTTTTCTTTCCTTCTTTCCTTGTTTCCCCTCAATCTCTGATTGGGAAGTTGGCTAATTACTACAAATTTATCACAGAACACATGAGATAGATTCACCAAAATTAAGGCTATTTTTACATTCTCTCCCATTGTTCATTCATTAATATATTTGGTCACCAAATTAACTGTCACAAGTACAAGGAGTTCTAATTTTCTTTTTTTAAAAAGATCTGACTTAGGGAACTAGGAATAATTCACCCTCATTCATGCTTCAAAACTCAGGCTTGGATCATACTAGAGAACACAACAGAGAAATACCTGTTCATTCATAAATTTTTTACTAGTGATGAGAGAAACGAAAAATCTCTAATTGTTCAAGCAGGGGGCAGTGTAACGCTGGTCTTCAACAAGCAGTTCTCTTAAAAAGCGAAAGAAAAGCTTTGAAAAGAACTAGTAATCTCTCTTCTGGCTGCATTTAATTTTCCCCTACAGATGCACCCTTTTCAATGCTCACTTCATAGTTATCTCAAGACAGGAAACAACGTGGAGAGGACTCCTGAGAAACATTAGACCTTGCAAGCTGCAACAGGCGTGATACAGTGTCCCCCTTTCACTTTTATTTTTTTTTTTTTTTAAATTTCAAATTTCACCTTGCCTTTCACTCTGCTTTCACAAAAAACAAACCCTTAAACATTTCACCCAGCTATGAAAGAAGACAACAGCGTGGCTCCAAACCATGTGGCTGTTAGCAAACAACGAGCCCTTAGCGTTACAACAAAACCAAGCACAAATTCCAAGGGTAAAAAGCCAAACCACTTTCACATGCAGTTAACCCGCCTCACTCTCATCAGCCCACCCTCAGGCTTGCAGGAGACCGAGTCGCCCCGAGACATCTCCAACCACAAAGCTTCCCGGTGCCTCAGTAAGGAGAGGCATGAGAGCCAGGGCGCTTCTCAGAGGAGCGGGGAGGAGAAGGGCTCGGGCAGGGGCACCATCCCCCGGTCAGTATCTTACATGTGCGCGTCGGGGCTGGCTCCGCTTCAGTGCCGGGGCGCGGGGCGGGAACGGCAGCCCATGGCCGGGGGCCGCTGTCCGCGGTGCTGGAGCTCAGAGCGGCCGGACGGGCCGGGCGCTGTCCGCGGTGCTGGATCAGAGCGGCCGGACGGGCCGGGCTGGGCTCTGTCCGCGGTGCTGGATCAGCGCGGCCGGACGGGCCGGGCTCTGTCCGCGGTGCTGGAGCTCAGAGCGGCCGGACGGGCCGGGCTCTGTCCGCGGTGCTGGATCAGCGCTGCCGGACGGGCCGGGCTCTGTCCGCGGTGCTGGATCAGCGCTGCCGGACGGGCCGGGCTCTGTCCGCGGTGCTGGAGCTCAGAGCGGCCGGACGGGCCGGGCTCTGTCCGCGGTGCTGGAGCTCAGAGTGGCCGGACGGGCCGGGCTCTGTCCGCGGTGCTGGAGCTCAGAGTGGCCGGACGGGCCGGGCGCTGTCCGCGGTGCTGGATCAGCGCTGCCGGACCGGCCGGGCTCTGTCCGCGGTGCTTCAGCCGCCGCCGGTGCTGCCGAGGACGCGTCTCATCCTTATCCGCTCGGCGCTGCTGGGACAGAGCTCCCCGGGAGCGCCCGGGATTCGCTTCCTGGAGGAAGAGCCGGTTGCGAGGTTGGCATGAGAGTTGCGTTGTCTTCCCCGTCTTCCCTCCCCCTCTTCCCACGCCGTTGTCCTCCCGTAGGTGTGGATTCGATGCTGTTTTGGGCGCGCCCCCTTCTCAGCCGGAGGTGGGCGAGTACCCTGGAGCTCTTCCAAGGGCTGCCCCGGAGCAGGCGTGGCAAAAGAACCTTCCCGGAGAGGGCAGGGCTGCCTGCAGGCTGCCCAGCGGGCGGGGGGCTCCGTCGGGGGCTTTCCCCCTCACATGCTACACTCCTGCCTCACCCGGCTGTGCCACCTCGCTGCTGGGAGTGGCTGGAGCTACTTCTCCCCATCTGCCATGCCTAGGTTGAGACTGTTTGATCCCTCAGCTAGGAGATCTTGTCTTGTAGGAAGCAGTGGAGAAGGGCTGTGTGGAGTAGAGGGAGACTGAAACCAATATGCAAAATAATCAGTCAGTTCACTCAACCCCCTCCCTTGCGTGGCTGGAGGAGAGCTGCCAGAACAATTTCAAGCTGCATCCAGGAGCACTGGGGCATCATTCTGCACCCCATTCTGAGTGGTAAGAGCAGGTGTTCTTCCCCCAGTCACCCCCCAGGATTCTCTCACTGCCTTCCACACAGCTCCAGCCACAAGACTCTCCAAGACCATGACCTTCCATGTCCTTCCCCACTGGTACAACTCCCTGCCCATTTGATTTGCCTTACCTGGATGCAGGGATCCCCACCTAATCATGCTCCCCATTGCAATTACCAAATAATATCGCCCTGCCTCGCCTGCCGTGTCTCTGGGGGTTTAAGCCTGGAGGAACCTCTCTGCCTGGACAGATGATAGTGGGAGGCAGTCCAGGGCTCTCCAAACAGCACACATGGGAGGATGGCACAGTGATGATTTGCCCCAAGTTCTCCTTCTGCCACCCCTCACAGCAGTGCATGACGTGAGAGCACTGATTAGGAGGAGATTTTTCACCAACTTTCAGTCTCAAATCTGTGTAATCAGCTGAGGATGTTATTTGATTGAAACACCTGAGGGCACTGACCGTTTTGGCAAGGACCACAGAGAGCCTGTTTGGCTCTGCAGTGCACTAGAAAAGCATCTCAGATCATGCCTTTCAGAAACCCTTAAACGTGGCTGATGCAGGACTTTCATCCCACTTCTTCACTCAATGAAGTTGGTTTCAACAGCCTGAGCTGTACTTAGAACTGTGAGGAGCGGAAATCTTTTCCTACTGAGAGATTTTGTCTCAAATCAGAGGGAGAGAGTATTAACCTCTAATGATCACAGGCAGCAGCCAGGCCTGCAGGATTCACTGCACTCTGTTTTGACACTGTCAGCAACTCCTACTCTGTAAAATGCTCCCATTGCTTTGGTCTTGCTCCATCTAGGGCTTCTTGAAGTTTACTTAGAAATTAATGAGGGCCCGTATTGGCAAACATATGAGAAGGATGCAGATGTTACAAGGCTTATGGGAGAACAGCATTGTGTGGGAAGAGACAACCTGTGCAGATTGGAATAAATTGAAAGAAAACAAAAGAAAGACTCCACAGCTACGTACTCATTTATGTTGTTGAGACAATATTGAAATTCTATGATGCTGCAAAGACTCCAATCTCTGCTTTAGGTAGCAAACACAGCTTGGGGTAAGATCTATGCCTCTCTTGCTTTTGGATAATTCTTTCCTGAACACAAAAATTACAACCCTCATAGTATCTTGGTACTTTTCTGGGTGCTGTCTCATGCTGGGGTAGAGTTAATTTTCTTCCCACTACATAGTGTGAGGCTGTGTTTTGTGTTTGGGCTGGAAACTTCATAATTTTGGGATGTATTAATTGCTGCTGAGCAGTGCTTACAGAGTCCAGGCCCTTGCAGCTTCCACTGTACTCCCTCCAGGGAGGGGGCTGGGGGTGCATAAGAAACTGGGAAGGGGAACAATCAGTACAGGTGACCCCAGCTGGCCCAAGACACATTCTATGCCATATGACATCATTCTCAGCATATAAAGCTGGGGGAAGAAGGAGTGGGGGTGGGGGGGGGGCATATTTGGAGTAACAATTTTTTTCCCAAGTCACTGTAATGTAGGATGAAGCTCTGCTTTCCTGGAGATGGCTGAGCAGCTTCCTGCCCATGGGATGTGGTGATTAAATTCCCTTTTTTAGGGGGTTGTTTGCATGGGTGGTTCTTGGTTTACCTATTAAACTGTCTTTATCTGCACCCATGAGTTTTCTCTCTTTTACCCTCCTGATTCTCTCCCCCATCCCACTGGAGGGGAGTGAATGAGCAGCAGTGAAGATGAGCTGTCATCCAGGGTTTAACCATGGCAGTGAAACTCTCTCCTTCAGGTTTTCTTTGACTGTGTCTGTCACCATAATAAACTAATTTAAAATCAAATGTGTTTATAGGATCTTACATTAAAAGTATTCCTTTATATTTAATTTCTAAGGCTTGGGAATACTTGCCAATACTTGGGAATACTTGGTCAATTTATTCACTTTTTGTGGTTTTAAGTGGGTAGATGGGAAAAGAGGATTAGACAAAACCAGCCTTTTTTAATTTATCTTGTTAATACACAGTTTTTCCAGGTAATCTGAAAAATATTAATTTTAGGATTGAGCATGGAATTGATTTGACTAAATATATACAATCTTTCTCCCACATATATACTGGAAAATACTGAAGTGTGGAATCAATGTACTGCATTTCTACTCCATGAATCTGTACAGTTGCAATTACATCTCCTGATCCTTTTGAATTGTAACTTCGATGGAAAACATTCACCATTTCTATTTTTGTGCTCATATCTTTCCCTCCCCTTTATTTGAAAAAACCCAAAACCCAACCATAAACCCCTAAAAGTCCCAGGAATGTTTAGCACTCAGTTATCAGGAGGACATTCTTAATAATCTTAATAATCAGCATCTTACCCACTCCATAAATCTGCAGCTGATAAAATACTGACAGCACTCCCAATTGCAATTAATTATGCCCGATTAACATGCAAAGCAAAAAAAATGAGAGGGAAAAAGGGAACTGAGGATGTCTATAGTCTGTTATTATCAATGCATATTAAAAGTGCACAAAGTACTGTTGTCAATTTCTGGTAAGCTCAGCTCAGAATCACTAGAAACCCACAGCTTCAGCAGCAAGAAATCTTGCACTTGCTTTTTTTAAAAGGCATTTAGCAGAAGGTTCTGAACTTCTGCAATTTGCCTTTCATCATTATTAACTTTGCATTTTGCTATTGCAACAATTTCATATGAAAAGAGTGTGCTGAGGAATCTATTTCTATTATTATACAAAATTCTTCTGACTGAAGTTGTATTGACTAAAAAAAATCAAAGAAAACTTGTGGGTTTTTTCCTAAAAGTCATCAAATATTTGCACTCTTGTAGAGTGCACCGAAAATGTTCTTGCCTCACTGGGGGTGAGAACAATTATTTTATAAAAGAATCAAGTTGTTACTGTTATCATCTCGCCTGTGCCTTTAACTGAAGCAAACACATAGTAATTGCTGCATCCTACAAAAATCAGGTAAGTGCACATTTCTCTGCAGAATTAAAAACATGGAAACAATGAGGCAATTTTAAAAGTCATGGAATTGTATAGTTATGTCATGACATTGAATGGATATTGAGACTTCAAATTTTCTCTCAAGGTTTGTAGTTTTGTAAGATTTTCAGTTCTTATTGAGCTCAGTATTTTTAATCCTCAAATATTATTGTATTCCCAGACAAACTGAAAGAAGAGAATTGCAACTTCTTAACATTTTATATTAAACAAAAGTATTTTTTTTTGTTTGCTTATGTCTAGTATTTCCAGCAGTTATATATGCATCATCACAAAAAGACTGAAAAAAGGTTTTTGGGGAGAAAGCTTAAATTAAATGGGGAAAAAAAATTTAGAAATCATAATACTAAACCTTTTGTTGATTTAGGAGTAGTTAGTTGCCCAGTAATTCATCAGAGTAATTTGTCCTGTCTCTTAATAATTTCCACCACTTAATTGCTATCACAACCAGACAAAAGAAGACGACAAATGGAAGTTCAATGATTTGTTGGAAGACCTTTTGCTTCTGTTGATAAATTTTTTGTCATTACCCTTGATAAAGATACACTACTGTATTGTTTAGTCACTAAAAAGCTTAACTTGGTCCTTCCCTCAAACACATGCATGTCTTAAGCACCAACATTTCAAACCACTTCAGCTAAACTATAAATAATAAAAACATTAAGAGTGTGAGCAAGGTTGGTCAGATTCCATCTCCTTTTCCTCCTTTTTTTTGCACTGCTCCCTGCTCCTGTCCCCCAGACATGATAAAACAACCAAAGGACCAGGAGAGAACCAGTAGAGTTCTGCTGAGCTTTTGGAGAAGCCTATGAAGAAAGGAGGGAGAGCAGGAAGGGCTCAAACTCATTGGTACTTTTAACTCCATAAAGACATGAGCAACGAAAAGCACATTGAATTTCCTTCCAAGCCCACACAGAACCAGTTGTACCAACATCCTACTACTAATACGCCTCTAGATGTTAATGCACAGAATTTTTTAAATTCAAGAAGATAATTCCAACCTATATGACATGCAATCCTAATTATTTCTGAAATGGTACCCACCTGAACCAGCTTTGACTCAGGGTTAAAGGGCAAAATATTGCTTACATCTTTATATTACTTTCACCATCTCATGAATTTTTCACTCTCCAGAGCTACTGGTTCTGATGACTGGCAGCTTACAAGGGTATCTATGAATAGTAACGCCATTGGCTGTACAATCTCATCTAATATTCTTCCACATAAAAAAAAAAAAGAAATAAATGCCAAAGTCTCCTCACATTAGAAAACATAATAAACAGAATACATTTTTATTACTCACTCTCTGTCTAGCTGTGAACCTTTATAATGAAGTCAGTTTTATTCACTTCAGTACCTTTTTTTCCTCTTGAAACTTCTTTTACTGACCTAAATATTTCGGGATAACTTTACTAAGACCAGCAGCAGTCTACCTCCAACAACAAAAAAATCGATCATAAAAAAGTGATAACCCTCAGATAAAAGAATGTTCAATTAAGATACTAACAGTGGTATGATTGGTCTGACAAGATTGGTCTGACAATGGTTCTTTTAACCCATTTTACTTCAAGAACTATTCATATGGCAATCAGATCTGGTGCAATTTTTTCTCATTGTAAGGGCATGACTTTTACACATATAAAAAGTTCTTCTATTAACAAATTGGACAGTTAACACTTGAATCAGGAGAAACTCTGGAACACAAGTAAATGTTTCATTTCCTATAGAATCTCATTGCCATTATAAAGTTACAAATACAGAAAAAAGTAATTTACGAGACAAAAAGCTGGAGAAGTTTAAACTGGAAAGAGAATTTCTGCCTCTTTCTTTTAATAAATATAACCATTTCTTTCCTTGTGTTAAAGACTGCCTTCTCTCTAAAAGTTTTGAGTAGATTTTATCAGGGTCAAAGGCAGTGATGTTTCTAATCATGTCTTCTGTACATATCTCTGCTGCAGAGGGCATTGTAAATGTATTTTTTGATGCACATTTTAACAGCAGTGAGAGTTCTTTATTTTCTGTGTGAGACTTTACTGCCTGTGTATTCTTTGCTGTTTATAGAAGTGCATGTGGAGGTGTTTGAGGTTTTGCTGCTGTTTCCCACCAAACAGTTGTATGATGAAGCGTTGCCAACCTCAGATATCTATTTTTTAAAAAAGCTTCAAGAAGCCATTCTGCTCTCCTTAAGTTTTTCTGCTTCTTCACAACACCTGCTAAAGCTTTCTAGTGCTTTTATAATTTTCTTTATCCCATTTCTCTCTTTCAAGTGTTTAATTAATTTTGCTCATCTTTTCTACTCATCATAGTCTCCTTTCTCCTGAGGGTACAGTTTAGGGATGAGTTGCCAGATGGCCATGCTTACACTTGAGCATATATTAATTAGCCCTAAACTCTTCCCATTTCCCTTCTGAATCCTGTCCCTCTGCTGTCTTTTGTCATCAGATTTTATGTGACTTCCTGCATGCTTCCCAAACACATTTGGTTGCAGACCCCATGGTCATTTTCCCCCATGATACTTTCACTTTCTGAATCCCATTCTAATTGCATTTAGATGTCAGAGCATATATATTGCTCTCATGGTGTTGTCCATCCACTCTTAACATTTCTACTTACTGAACTACTTATATTTCAATTAAATATTACTCCCTGCTGAAGTATCTTAGAACAGAACAGATCTGGAATGATTTAGTCAAGTGAAGAAGGAAGATGTGGAAACTGAGGAGCAATATAATATCTCTCACCAATATCTATTAAAAAATAAAATTATTCTGTGTATAGGTAGAGTTTATTATGTGATTAACTGTTTTTGTCTCTCAGATATTCTCAGAATTTTTTATAATGCTCAGATCTTTTTCTTTTTTTGTTCCTCTGTTCACAATATTGTAAATTGGCAGAATTTCAAGGAGAAAGAATTTTATTCTAATTGCATAGTACGGAACATTTACATCTGTTAATGCCAAGTCTTCCTCTGTGCTGAAATGAAATAACTACTTAAGGGAAAAGAAACCCACAAGGTACAAAATTGCATACAATTGTATGATTACTAGAGAGAATTCACAGAATTGTGATAGTTCAATATTTTAATTTCTTTAAAAGTATTCCCAAGGGCAAAATGATTGATAAAGCTCTTCACTAAAACATTGGAAAAAAAACAACAAAGAAAAAACAACATAAGTCTTATTGCTAATTCATTTTCATGAGAATCAATGCACATGAACACCTGAAACAAGAGTTCCCAAAAGATGAATATGTTTTCTGTTGTTTGGAATAAAAAAATGTCTATATAATAAATACTTGAGAATGTGGGAAAGACATAAAATAAACCAAAATATTCCATTTAAGGATCAGAAAACAAGAGCAAATTCCCTTTTCAGATTTTTTTGGGGGAAGGGGCAAAACAAACCTGGAAATTTACAAAATCATAAATGATTTTTGCATTACATAAATTAGAAGCCAGAGATATTTTTGCTTTTTCAAGGTAAAATATTTTATACCTAATTTCACTATCGGATTATAGAGTATAATCTTTAAATATGGCATAATTTTAAAGTTGAAAAATGCAAAATATTGATATTTTAATATGTTTTATAAGCAAGTGATTAACCACATATTAGAGAAACGGACATTTAATGTAAAATCTTATGTTAGCACTAAGTCCTCAGTTCTAGTACAAATTTTAAGCACAAAAACCTCTTTCACTTTTCACTCCCCAGAAATGTGCATTATTCCTGGCCCTTTTTAAAACTACACTTTTGATACCTCTTAGGGAATGAACACAAACTCTACCAATGACAGTCCAAACCCTCAGTTGTGCCATGCTTATCCTGTAGGTTTCCAAACCAATCAGATTAATACTATTATCAGTGATAATGTCAACGCTGGTGTTCCCTCACCCACTTTTCATCAGGGATAATTTAGAGCAGTTTGTTGCTGTGGGATACTCAAGAGTAGCTCTGAGCTATCACCAAGGCCTTCTGGCAGGTGTGGTCCTGATGAGCCTCTTGTGCATCAACAAGGTTCCAAGAGCCCAGCTGCACTTCCCAACTCTTCTCTTTCACAGCAGAAATTATATCACCTTAGGGTAACTTCTCAATTCCTTCAAGCATTTGAAGAAGCCAAGAAGCTGAACTCAGATTAACTGTGTGTGTATGAAAGGTTTTCTGCCTAAACATTTTTGCACTGGGAACCATAACATAGGACAGATGATGATCTGATTCATTCAGTTTTACTCTAGTTGAGAAGAGCATGAAGTACAAGCTACAAAATGAAAAGCTTAGCCTTTGAAATCAGAGTTTCCATGAAATTTGAACTTGACTCCTTGCAAATACGGAGAGCTCACACTGTGCTGGTGGCAGCAACATTGGTACAGCACTAACGCTGTGAATTTTTGTAGTTAGGAGCCAGTCTGTCCTAAAGCATCCTGCTATGTGTTCTGAGCCTGAAAGTCAGCATCTCCAAACTTTGTTCTGAATCTGGCTTGATTTTGGCCTTCCTTCCTGCCTGAAACAACCCTGTAAACAGTGTTATCACTGCACCAAGCCTGTCTAAAGCCCTTCTGCTTAGGGATGCTGATGTGATGCCAGAGCTCTTATCAGCTAAAGCAAACTGGCTGAAGGTGAACTTTCCAGCAGTACTTTAAAAACTTTAAATCTCAAAATAATAATTAAAAAAAACAACCAGAGCTAGCCATTTAAGATATTCCAAAACAAAAAACAATGTTGGAAACCATTCACAAGCAGTTGCTCCTGCAAATAGCACAGTGTGATCAGCAGCATTTCAGAGTAAAGCCACACAATGGCCTTTCTTTCATCTTTGGGACAGTGACAGAGATGGAGGATTGGCTCAAGCACAAATCAAGCTCTCTATCTGAAGGAATTATAATAATAACTTACAATTGCATACAGGAGAATAAAGACTCTCTCAGCAGCCACTAGAGACAACAGGAGGAGGTAAAACAATCCAGATTAACCACTGAAAGCTGGTGAGTGAAAGGTTTATTAACTGCACCGAATTTAGCCTGGAGGAATCCCATTTGACATAATATGTCTACACATTGATTGAACAAAAGAGAAAATTAACAGAGATGACAGCTTAGTTCACAAAACCACTAATAAATTCCTTGTCCACAGGATATTGAACGAAAGCAACAGACTCCAAACACTGTATTTATTTAATTTGTCCCTTCTTTGATCTTCCATCCCAAACAGTTTTTCTTTCCTTAAATAAAATCCACAAGAGAAAGGCTATTCTGTATAACATTGTACTGTGTTCATCGTGAAGCTTAGATTTGTGTGTACCTCATATTCTTCTGTGCCTTTTCAGCACAGAAGAAAAGATGAAGAAAAAAATATCTGAAACAAATATTTTTTTGTGTGTGTGTGTGATTTAGTGTGTTTTAGCAAAATCTATGTTAATGTCATCTTTGTTGTGTTATGAAATCTGACTGGCATAGTAGAATTAAAATAAAAATAAACCCAAGAAACTAAAACTAGATCTCAACAGCATTTCAAAGAGCGCCTCAAACTGATATTTGTGTTAAATGAACATAATAGTAGAAAACAGATGCAAAAGTGTAACCTGCCTGTGGATGAATCCCAGTAAACTCCTCTGAGTGTCTTCCAAGTAATCAATGGTCAGAAATTGTTTGCAGAAAATAGACAATTGCTAAGCCTTCAGAAATAATTTAATAAAGAATATCCATGTCATGCCAGCCAGATTGTTAGCTTCAGATGTGCCCTACAAAGTCCTTACTCTCAGTGATAAAAAAATCAGCCTGAGAGACACGTTACATAGATAGGCATCTTTCTGAGCATATTCTCTAATTCAGTAAAGTCTGGTTTTCTTCTGAGGACAAGTTTATTTGTTCAGTAAGATAATCTCACATCTGTTAAAAAAATACCCACAGAATGAAGGCATTACATAAATATTCATCTGGAGATTAATTGAAATAGTTATCAGTATTTGATATGTGATACCTGGTTTCCAACATTAAATTCTATTACAAACTGCAAGAAAAATACAGATAATAAACCGACATCAGATCCTTTTTGAAGCCTGACAGTCAATTACTTGCCTTAAATGCCTATTACCAGTTTGGCCACTGCCTTTGCTTCATCTTGGATAAGAAAAACTCAAGAAAAAAAACAGCTTTTATTTCTTTACCTCCTCTTTCCTACTGTACACCAATTCTTCAATTATATGAGATTTCCCTTATCACTCTCAGTGCAGTCCCTGACATAAGTGAGCTCAGAGATAGGAATTTTAAACTGACCATGAGTTTCGATATTTGGATCCAGTTGCAGTCTTAATCAGAACATCTTTCCTCCAGCCTTTCTAACCCAGGCCTACATCCAGCAATGCCATGCCCTGCAGTGTTATATTACCATTTCTCATCACTGGTGGATTCAGCACAGGCAATGAGCAGGATGAACTTGAAGCACAAATCCCAGTATGGCACAGGAGATTGGAAGTGTCAGACTCAGCACAGAGAGTTATTTAACTCCAACACAACACAACACAACACAACACATAATATAACATCTCAGAAAGTATATGAATCTTCTCTAGTCAGGAATATGAGGCACTTTGCAATTCTAAAGAGTCAGAATCAGTTACACACTCCTATTTTCACTGGGATTGTTGCTTGGTACCCAAATAAATCAAAGACATAACAGCCTCTCAGCATTTATTTAGCAACTTTGTGACTGAGGGGTTAAATGCTGCAAATTCCTTCAACATCAGTTTAAAAGAGGACAGATGTAACCCAAGTACTATTGAAGTAAATCAGTGTGTGCCAATTGTCTTCAAATGCCTTTCTATTCCATTGCATTACACGATCCCTGATCTACTTTGTTTTCTTCAAGTGCCTAGAGCACGTATTTCTTGCTCTTTACTACATTGGAAAATGAGTTTTTTGAATTACTCCCTCAGAGCATTTGATATGCACTTCATTTCAAAGGCAGCAGCATTTGAGCATTCTTGAAACCACATACTTGTTTCATGATGAAAACAAAATGTCAATAGTGTCATCTTTGAAAGGCAGGGAAATAGGTCTTTCATTCCACCTTGTTGACTACATCTGTAAGTCGTTTAAAGTTACACTTGATATGCTCCTATTTTGCAAGGAAGGTTACAAGAAAACAGGATTTATAAACAGCAGATACATGATACATTATCACAAGAAAGCAGTATAGTCTTAACATGCCTTTCAAATAATGTTGAAAGGCTTGGAAATCTCTCCTGCCTTTTACATTCTGAATTTCATGTCAAATCTTTGCAAATCTAACTGGTATGATAAATACCTCATGTTGATATTCTGATTTTAATCTATGTAATAGTCAATGGTGACATTTAAGAAATTTGCATGAGGTGACTGAGTTTTGAGTAATTTGATCTCCATTGCTGATAGATAAAAATATACAAATATTCCAGCAAAAGAGGATCAAATATGACACTAAATTTTTTTTCAAGGAGCATTACTATAACATACTGCATTCTTCTTGTAAGGCAAGATAAAATAGTACATACTGAACCTGAGGAGCCAGTTTCTTTCTGGAACACATCTGTGGTTATTTAATATCTCTGCTCCACATAACCTTCCCTGCCCTTCAGAAAGGGATGGTACCAGCTAAAAAACTTTGGTAGGAGAACATTCTCTTCTTTTTTTTTGATTAGAGATTTACTTAGGAGGAAAAATGTGATCAATGAAATCGTGGTGGAAAGTAGGTTCATTCTTTTCTCCTTTCTCATGCTGTTCAGCTTGGACTCAGGTATCAGAGAACTATTTATTCTTCAAACAGTGCCACAACTACCCAAGTAGGTTAGAGGAATATAAGCCAAACTAGCTAAAAGCAATGACTGGCATTTTTTTTTTTTTTTTAAACATAATTTCAAAAGTTTTCACTGAAAAACTGGTGCATACTGTGTCAGATTGTCATCTGCCCAACCTGTGTTTGAGTAAAAGGAATCTTCTTTCACTTTTTCCTGCTCTTACCACATATGGATCCATCCTCTAACCTACTTTGTTTTGATTACATATGAGCCTTCTCATTAGATCCCAGGATTTAATTTCTCCTCAAATTAAAGCAAAGCTCAAAGTGTGGAATAAGAAACATCACACATAGTTCATATGCACAGTGCTCTTCCCAAACATCAGGAGGCCAGCCTGGGAGCATTCTTATGCTGTGTATTATTTTCAAAACCCTTCAGATCACATTTTAGGCATAATTTTTGTCTTCACTTAGTGCTCAAAAACAATAGCTCTCCTGAAGAGGCCTTTTCTAACGGTTGGGGAGAGCAGTGGTGGTAAGAATCCCCTTTCCTCCCCAGCCTGATGCCACTGCTGGCTGCAGTTACTGCACAATCCACGTTCATTAATGCAAACAGCCTGCTTACCTGTCAGAGTGTGCACTGTTTGCCCCCCTCCTTTATTTGCTATTCAAGAGAAGCAATCAAGGGAAGCTCTGAATGATGAGGTTTAATTAAGCTGCAACTCCATTAACTGAGATCCCCCGGGAATTACCCAGCAATTACTCACCTGCAGCAGGTCATCCTTCCTTCTGTCATTTCCACCCAATGAAGGGAGCTTCCATCGATCCCCCACAACTCAGCCTGAGCTTTGCTTTTCCACATATTCCTTCTACATGAGAAGTTTGTTGCTGTAGCAAATCTCTGCCTCCTTTCTGCACCTCCTGGGGGTGGGATTCTTCTTACCTGGCATTAGGGGTTTACAAAGAGAGGATGTAATGGGAGTCTGAACTGGACATACATTCTCTTTGCTGTCAAAGGAAAGAATTAATCACTCCCAGGGTGAGATGTGTTTTCTTTAGATGCCTTACATCTATTCCCAGCACACCTCTTCTCCTCCTGACAAGGCATTAATGTAGACAATGATTTAAGGTATAGTTACAGACATCTGAGTCAAAAAGGACAAATCCCACTTTTAAGGAATCTAGTCATTATTAATTAAATACCTAATCTGTAGTAGATGAGGCTCAGACTGAACACTTGCCATAAGGTGATTCTTGCATGCATCCATCCAGCAAGATAATCCTGAATTTGGAGAGTTAACAGTTGACTAACTTCAGAAATAAATTTATTTACAAGATGAGGATGTCTTTCATCTTCCTTACCTTCAGAGCACAATATTTAGGGGTTTTGGATAATTTCTAAATTTCTTCCAAAAAAAGGGCTAGATAATTTACAGTCTACCTAGCCTACTGTCTTCTTGACCCAAATCAAGCCTGACCCAAATTTGGATTTGGAGACCCAAATCAAGCTCCTTCTTGCCTTGGTTTTTGTTCCAAAACCTTAGATTTGTTTAGAAGCCTTCTCCTGAATATTATCACCCTAAATCTTTCTCTGTCCTGATACTGCACTTTAAACCTCCAACTGATTTCAGTCCTTCTTGTTAGAGCCAGTAGTCAATGACCCATCACTTTTAAATTCTTCTTTCAATCTCAGCCAAAAAAATTGCAGTCTCAGCTCTAGAAAAGTGACACTAAACTGCATGAGCATGAAACCTGATTATTCTAACTCTCCTTTTATGCCAACCAGCAACAAGTCAGTATTTTGCAAATAAATTGTCTGGGTAGATGTCTGTTGTGCAAAAGTATTTCCTGAAAAAATTACCCAAATGTAATTACTGTGGATTCTGTACTTGCAGTTGAGCTTGCACAGCTTAATGAATAACACATGATGGCCAATGCTTTATCTATTATCATGATTTCACAGTGGTGATTGGAATAAAGATTATTAAATGAAAATCCTTTTTATAATGATAATTTAAACAAATAGGGAGGTCAGATCTTGATCTTTACAAAGCTTCTTTGTGCTTTGTCTGGAATCAGCAGGAGTTTTGTGGCCAAATCCCTGAGATTCAGTAAATTTTCAAATAAAGCCAGATTAATTTTTTTAATCTTCTGATAATCACACACTTGGCATTATTGGGTCAGCATCCATAACCTGATGGTATAACACAGCCTTTAGCCTGGCACACCCTAACATGCCACTGTAGAGACAAGAGCCAATGCTTCCTAGAGGGAAAAATGAGTCCTTGTTGCTCTTGGAGTCATCTTCATAGACCTGGACTGAACCATCTCTGGAAAACAGTGTCAACCACATCAGCAACACCACTACAAAATGCTGATTTCATCAGTGGTGTAATTTTCAGCTCATATCAATGTTTAGGTGGTGCTTCACTGTACTAAGACCAAAAATCATAACTTTTATTATTAAATAAATTTTCTTTCTATGATCAGTTTTATTTGTTAGCATCTGTGCATCTTAAAACAGTGGAAAAAGAATGTTCTGTAAACTTTTGCTATATACATTCTGTCCACAACCAACTTTGAGAGCCAGATAAAAACCTCTTATCTCCCCAAAACACAGGTAGACAGTCTTGTCAATAAGAAATGATTCATGAAAGCCATTTGCTTTATGCTGTTCTTCAGAGGAACTTGGAAGGGTGAGAAGGTGCCTCTTACAAAGATTTATCAGGGTGATAAGGGGAGAAGAGAGAAATCTTTCTTGTTCAAAGTTCTAATGGAAATCCTGCACCATCTCCTCCATCAGTTCAGAATTTTAAGAGAATACTCAAGGGATGACCAGTGGGTTTGTCCATGCAGTGCACACAGTAAATAGGAACCCAGGGGACTATTTGGCAGAATCTCTGGCTCAGTGGTATCAGTAAATGACCAAAGGTCTAAAATAAAACTAAACCCAGTAAGCAGAAAGAGAACTGAGTTTACAGGGCTTCTCTTGAGGCTGATTACCACAGCACATCCAGATATTGTGGATGATGCTCCTCCTGAATCTTTCCTGTCCATCTTTTTCTTAGAAATAAAGAGTTGATAACTGGAGGCAGATTTATGTATTTTGGTTCACATTTACAGCAAGCGCAATTTTTTAAAATGTTTTTTCATTCTTATTTTAAAAAAGGCTAACCATGGTCAGAACCTAATGCTTCCTCTGCTGAAAGGTTTCCATGGGAAGATTTAGAAAGTAGTCTTGAAGGTCATGCTCAGGCTCACATTGAGGAAATGCCTTTTCAAAACCCCTTTTTAAAGGGATTTCTTTCAGGAAACGGGAGCATTTTTATCTAAACCAACCTGAGTAATTTGTACAGACAGAGGTCACTGTGGCCACTTTATGCTTTCAGATTTATTTCAGTTTTGAGAAACTGCACACCACCTGCTTCTCCAGCCTGCTGCTTTAACTATGAGAAAGGTGAGAATCTTTTGCCCGTACTCACTTTGAATACTGAATTAAACAAGGAAGATCTCCCTGCTTTATTCACAATAAATCTTTCAAATATTAATGTTTTAACTGCAGAAATAAAGAACAGAAGAGTAATTATTCCTTATACAAATGCAGAGACCATAAGATTGTTTTAGTCTGTCAAAACCTAAAATAAAAAATTTCAAAGAGAAATGTTTATGCAGCATGGGCAAAATCCTTTTTTACATGAAATCTGAGGCTGTTAATTGGCTGCTAAGCCAGTTCCTGTCTTTAAGCAGAAATCCTGAGCCACACAAGGGTTTGTATACAGGAGCAAGAAAATATGCCAGATTAATTTTGTAGAATCAAAAAATGTTTTGAATTAGAAGGGACCTTATAGATCACCTAGTTCCAACCCCCCTGGTATGGGCAGGAAATTTGGCTTTTTTTTCCTGTTACAACAGGTATTTTGCAGTTTGTGAAGTAGTTATTTAATGAAAGAGAAAACAATATGCCTATTAAAGAGGGATTTAGAGTGATACAGGAGAGTTAATGGATTTCTTAAGGAGAAAAACTTAAGTGCTTTAAGAGAAAAAATAGTTTCCTAATCATGTTTCAGTACATAAATATATGCATCATAGAAGATCACTGTTGTTCCTATAAAGCAACAGCAGCAGACACAGAGAGATGAGGCAAAACTGCAGGGGGCTTCTTAATGGTGCTTGAAACAAAGAAAAAAAAAAAACCAAAAAAAAAAACAGCTAAACAAAAAGAAAAAAAATCATTTGAAAACATGCAGAGATTGGAAAGAATATGAAAATCAGATTCCTCTTAAACTGTGATTACAGTGAGAAGAGGGTTTTTCTAGGACATGCTCCCCCATGTCTGCTCTGGAGGTGGTCAGAAGTGCTTGAGTCATGCTGAGGACAAATCCAAGCTGGTTTCAGGTTGGAAAACCCTGAGGTATCCCAGGGCAGAAAACTCACAGAAACAGTTCAGCACCAGCCTGGATGGGAAGTAAAGAAATTTCTTGGCTGAACAAAAAATGAGGCAAGACACAAACCCAAGAGAGTCTGGTCACAACAGCTATGCAATTAATGAAAGAAATTTTAGTGAGGGCTACTGTGCTCATTTTAGGTTATGCAGTTTGAAATCACAGAATTAAAGGCTGGTTGAGGTTAGAAGGGACATCTGGAGCTCATATGGTCAAAGCCCCTGCTCAAGCAGGGCCACCCAGAGCCAGCTGTGCCCAGGACTGTACCCAGACAGCTTTCCAGTATCTCTAAGGGTGCAGAGTCCCCAGCTTCTCTGTGCAACCTGTGCCAGCTCCCAGTCACCTTCACAGCAAAAATTCATTTCCTTGTGCATTACCAGCCCTTACAGATGGTTTGGCACTTGGCATGTCTCTCTAATTCCAGTGGTGTGATATATTGCCTTCAATCAACTCACCATGCATTTTCCTGCCAGAACTGAGTTTTCACACCTGTAAATCTCAACAGCAAGTCCTACACACACCTTTAAAATTGGGTAGTGGGTAGGGCCTACTGCTTTTAATTGTCTTTTAACCTTTGCTGAGCTGCTTCCTTTAAACAGATGTCACTTAATTTGCCTTTCCAGCACTACCAGTTGGTGGGTTTTTATTTAGTTTGCATGTTTTGGCCTTTTTTTGGGTTTTTTTAGGAGTTGTTGTTTGGGGGTTTATTGTAACTTAATTGTTCTCTTTTGAATGGTGGAAGAAAACATCCCATCAGAGTGATGCAGCACAAATGATGGGCACTGGCCTTGAGGGTGTCCTGGCTGTGCCAAAGCAGGCAGGATGTCGGCAGGGCTGTGTCACAGGGGCCAGGACAGATAGAAGGAGGCTGCTAGCACTGCTAATGGCACAAAATCAGCTCTCTGCTGCAGAAAAATGAGCTTTCTCACAGGACAGACAAATGCAGCGTGCCGGGAAGTTGCGTGTGAGGACTTGTGTTCTACAGATAAGGAACAGCCTCACGGCAGGCAGCTGACCTACATTTACAGCTGGAGAGGTAGAGCTGACCCACAGGGAGCTGCATCTAACCTACCAACACAGAGGGAGTGCTACTCAAATGGACTGTGCCTTTTAAAGTGCCAAAGGGAGCTGGAGCAGCTGCAGGGGCACAGGCTTTGTTCCTGCTGCCATCCATAAAAAGCAAACAAGATCAATACTTAATTACCAAGGATTATCTGTAATTGACAATACTCTTTAGGTAAGATGAAGTTTGCACAGTTTCCAGTGCAATACACACTCCTTATAGTGACAAAGTTTTTTCATTTCCCAATCTCATTTAAGCAATGCCAACACCACTTCTGTCCTGGCTCCCAGCGAAAGGATCAGCTGCTCCAAGGTAAAAATTCTGTTCAGAACCAAAAAAGCCCTGCTCTATTCACAATTTCAAGGCAAGACTGTTTCCATAAACACTGTGTTTAGTGCCTGTTTAGAGGTTTGATGTGTTATTGACAGCCATACAAGTCAGGTTATGCAGATGGAAGAGATGCTGCCTTTTTTAGGTACAATTAGCAGTTCATTTCCTATCAAACCATTTTCCCATCATGTTGAGCACCACCAGAGCAATAGGAATATTCAAAAGAATGCTTAATTGCAGATTTTTGCTACTAAAAAAGCCCCCAATCAACAAACAGAAAAATGTGAGCAATTTCTGAAATAAGGAGTGTTTTGTGGTCTTTTTTGTTGTTGTTATCATGGGGTTTTTGTGCACTGTAAATAATTCAGTAATTACTGAATTAATACCAGGTATGACATCTAAATCTTTAGGAAGGTTTGAACTCTATATTTTCTAGTGTTATTTAATTTCTCTTATGGACTTAAGAAGTTACCTTATTAACACTCCTCTTGGAGAAGGGAAGTTTGTAGTGAATAACATAATGGAAAGGAGACCAGTAATTTCCTTGGCTTTTCCCAAACCACTAGGGATGATTTCCTGTCCTCCCCAGCTCCTTGCTGCATGTGTACAGCAGCCCTGTTGAGCTTCTGAGGGGCAAGGAAGGGGAGATGTCCCTCCTGTTAGAGCCATGCCAGACTCTGTTGGGATTTGGGTGGGCTGCTGAGGGCAGGGCTGAGGGTCAGCAGCTCATCAGGTCACAAATCCAACCCCAAACAGTTTCAATCTCTCACACCTGTGGAGGATTATTGTAGGCAACTGTTAGCCACATCTCCTTGCCTTGAGAAAATTTCCAAGGGAATTCCAGTCAAAATTGATGCATCTCTGTAAGAAGTTTGGGATTTTGTAGGATGTTTTCTCCCAGCTGATCCCTCTATGAGCTGAGGTCCTGCAGGCTCTGTCTGATAAGAGACAGAAGATGACACCTCCCTGTCACAAGACTATGTGATCATTACTGTGCTTTTCTGATTACTGGGTGGCTCTCTGAGGATATTAAAGGACAAATAGCCTCATTCCTGCTGAATCCTAGCCCAAAATTCATTATCCATAGGAGGTTTTAGCATGGTAAAATAGACCAACCCCTGGCATTGTAATTTATAAAGTTTCTCCCTGACAGGCTTTAACTACAGTTTGCCACCAACATCAGCTACAGCTTTAATAGACTTGATGTGCCATTTATGCTGCTCTTGCCCACACAATTTCTGCAATGAGCAGAAATGTTCATGAGCAATGTTCATTTTGCTGTTCAGTGGCAGCAGAATGTCCCAACCACACTGTCTGCTGTGTGTCAGTGTAGTCACAGAAAAGCAGGCTGCAGCTTTAGAGTCTGTAATGGTGACATTTGGTGCTTGACAGGGGTGTGTTACCACCCAGTGGAGCTACAGAATCCTCATGCTGTCATAATAACTGAAATAGGTTACACTGCAAAACCCAGAGGTGCTTCCTGTGCTAAAACAAAAGTTTCTAGAAAGTCATCGTGTAACCTTGACTATCCTTTGCAGAAGGAATACAAAATAAAAAGACCAATTAACTGTTTGGGCCTCTAAGTACTATATTTCTACTTTTAAAATATATTAACCACTTTGCAATTTAGGTTTTCTGGTCATGCTTTGATTGGAATAGAGGTGAGTGGCAGCTGTCCCCTGGTAAACAGAAATGTCCACACCTGATGTCCACAACAGGGCAGTTTTAATACCCTGTACATAGTGAATGAGAATCTGCAAGAAGTGAACTTTAATTACTGTCCCATAGTAGAAAATGGCTTTAGAAGGTTTGCAGAGTGACCAGTTTCTTTCTAATTTAGTAATGTTACTGATCTTTTTGCTATTATGGGCTCTCAGGCACATGGTGAGATTCTTGGGGTGACCCTGGGCAGGCTCCTGTGCAGGAGCTGGGTTTCAGTGATCCTTGAGGATCCCTTCCAGCTCAGGATATTCTGTCATTCTGTGTTTGTGTGTGATCACTGGAGAGAAGTTTTAAAGAGACAGTTTAATAACACTTGAGGAACATGAGTTCATAGTGTATTAAGTTGAAAAATGAGTTGTGAAAGGTTCTAACAGCAGGGGTTTGGTTTCCATGGCAATTGGATGTACACAATAGAATTGTACTTTAAGAAATTATCTATAAGTTTGTGGTTTCTGTGTTAGCTACATCCCTGAGACTCATGTAACCTTCCTTAAGCAAAAGAGCAAAAAAACCTCAGAGGATTTCCAGGCTTATTTGTCACCTTGAGATAAAAAACAAAATTTAAGTAATTTCAAAGGTAGGTTGAAAAATGCAGCAATAAAATGAGAAGTATTGGGCAACCATTCATATTTATTGTAAGCATAAAAAAGATTTATTTTCTGTATAATCAAATCCACATATAAGCATGTGTTTCTGCTATTGTATTCCAATAAAAGTAAATTAAATGATGTCAGAATTGATGGCTTTTTCTTGTGAAACAGATAACAGCCACAAATGAGTCTATGGAAAGGAATCAAACTATGGGTTCAATTAATATTGTTTAAAGAAAATCAAGCAGCCATGTGAGGACAAACTCTGATGGTAACTTTCCTTCATTCCTTTTACACTAAAAAGTCCTTAATTATCTTCTTTAGGTTTTTTTTCTGAGTCTTAAAAGATTAGGAATGATAATGTAAGCCAGTGGCAGCCAAAGAAAAGAGAAAAAGAGATCTCTTGTGAAGGGAAAGTTTCAGACATTGACAAATCTCCATCAGCTCCATGTATGAAAGCATTTTTAATCTGGGCTGTTTCTTTGTGCTGAGCTGCCAGATGAGTCACGGGTAGATGGAGGAGTTTGTAGTGCAGCAGACATGAAAACTGTTCCTTATAAACTAATATAGGAAATTGCATACAGAAATACTTTATTTAGAGACAGACACACAGAAGATTTGCAAGAAGCTGTTCCTGCAATCTCACTTCAGCCTCCCCAGGCTCAGACACTCTGCACTCCTTGCAGCAGCCCAGGGAGGCACTGACACAGCCAGCCCAGGAACACACTCTGGGGCTCTGCACCCAGTGACTGAATCCTGAGAGAAGGCTTTGTCTTCCTTTTTCAAAAATTTCTGCCTTCATTACTATTCAATATTATATATTCTATTCAATATTCTATATTACTATTACTATATGAAAGGACACAATGGCACCCTCAAAACCCCTGGGCTTGCAACAGACTGTGGCTTTGTCTTATGGCATTTACTAAACTTGTTGCTTGACTTTGCAACCAAATGTTCTCAAACTGCAAGTTAAGCATTCCTGCACCTTTCTTTTTTTCAAAGAGAAAAAGGCTTAAATTTCTTTGCATGTGGGGCCCAGTCAGATATCCATTGGCCCCATAAGAAAAGATGAAGTTCAAGCTCTAATCAAGTCAGCAACACACTTTCTTGACTCAATAAACTCGGCTTTTCTTTGGATCCCAGTTCTAAGTTCTCACTTTGTGAGAGCTGAAGGAGCAGGTGGAAGCAATGATTTGGGACTTGGGACTCCAGACCACAGTGATCCAGAAGATTCTGTTTCCAGTATCTGTCCTTGATATCTGGCTCAGGAGACTGTCCTGCAAAGGGCACAGAAGGAGCAGTTGTCTGGAAGAGCCAAGGTGGGATCGAAACCCTGGGAGAGGAATGAAAGACAAGAGCTGCTGCTGGCTGCCTCTGGCACTGCTGGGACCCCAGCAGGAAGGCAGAAACCAAGTTCACTTAGACAAATACTTTGGGATGTTCAAATACCAGCTTTATTGCTGTTATTTTCAGAAGGACTTGGCCCCTGTGCAAAATGAGTTGACCTAATGTAAAGCATGAGGCAATGTCATATTTCTGTTCTCCTGCTTGCTGGGAATCAGAGGCAGAAAAGACACAGGGGATCTCTCAGCTCTCCCAAGGTGTCTCAAATGACCACTGAGATACAAGAACAATGCTTATATTTTGATCAGATTAGGCCTGCATGATTACCCCTTTTTGGCAAACATTATAATTTAGAAATGCATCAGCATTTGTTTACCTGTACATGACCTCTAATACAAAAGAAATTCTGACAATTCTGTTCTTGTTATCAGCAACAGCAAGAGCTGAAACTAAAATTAGGAGCCAAGAAAAACCCAGTATTCTTATGCAATGCCAAAATATATCTCCTTAAAATTTTAATTCTCTCTACTGCCATGTTGGAGGCTAACGCTGAATAAAATAAAACAAACCAACCTGCAGTAAATTACTTGCAAATGAAAGATCCAAAGTATTTTTTCTCCCCAACAAAAGGTAATAAATGGAACAGCTGCACTAAGTAATGAAGAACAAGATATTTTTAAATTATGGAATGTTATAAAAATTGTATTCATCCAGTTACTCTGGGGAAATGGACTGTAGTAATAAATATTCCTTAAATATAGCCAGTAAGGAAATAGAAACTGACTTAAAATAGAAAACCTCACTATATAAACATTGCTGAATGATGGTGCCTAGATCCAAAACGAAACGTTCCAGTCCCTGTGAGACAAATGTAAGGCTGACTCATCCAAACCACTGATGTAAGAGCAGCTCTATGCCACACGTGGGAGAACACCACAGCATTGTGTAGTCTCCACCTGTAATTTCTGAATGTTCAAGATGTCACACGCATCCCTCTTTCTTTAATACTTTTATTAGTACAAAATGTTACTTGAAGTATTTTTGACATTTTACTAAAAAGACAAAGAGACACTCCCCAAGTCACAACCCAGCTCTGGCAGAGATAGAAATAAAAGTCACACTTTACACATAATCCTCACATTAATGGAGTTTTCCATAGCTGTCTGAGCTGTTCTTTCTCAAGGACACCAAAGCTTTCAGCTCCTGAACAATTTGAAGTGCATGGCTTGAGTCCTCAGCAAGGGCTGCTTCACAATAGAAATCTGTCCTTGTAGACTTCTAAATGTAAACACACAATCTCTTCCTAAGCTGGAGACAAAGAGTCCATTCTGCAGAAAACAAAACTAGAGTAAATAAGTTGCTATTCATTTCTCATCCCTTCTCTAACCCCATGAGATCCCTGCTGCAAACCTGCTGATGGTGTTCTGGGACAGGGACACACACATTGTTTTATGCTGGAAAACTCATAGAGATGGTTTGAAGGCAGTAGCTTTAATTATCCTAGAGAGTTTGAATAGTTTTGGAAATTATTCTGCATAGGTAAATACAGGGAGAGAAAGGACAATGGAATTAAAGAAGAGAGTGCTGTGGAACAGGGGAATGAAAGGACAAGAAAATATAAGCTATCCATGGGTTTGTCATTTATATACACAAACTAAAAATTCAAACTACATTTAGCTTTTAATAATAACAGAAATTTAAAATAACTTTTAGGTACTTAAAACAGTAACACAAATGTATTTTCCTGTTCATCAACCAAGGCAGCACATATGAAGTAGGAACTTGTAGACAGAAGGTTGATACAATTCCCAAAAATGATAAAATTTAGCTAGTTAACTAATTGTTATTTCTTTAAAACATCATAGTGGAATTTGAGGAATCTTCTTTGGATGGCTTTTATCCACTGTTTCAAGGCCAATACAGTTAACCCCAGGAATTTCCATATTCTTCCCAAATCTTCTTTTCTCTCACTCTAGAAAACAGCCATCCAGACTTCCCAGGCAATACCTTCATTTCCCCCTCTGGGTCACAGAGATTTTTATGCACCTTAATTCCAAAACTAAAAGTTTCCTAGCAAATAGAGCTTTTCCTAGATCTTCCAAGGCAAAAAGCTCTTTTTCAACTTTTCATCTCTTTACTACAATTTTTTTCCCTTTGTTCACTCTGAATTCTGCTTCGAGATCATTTTCCTTACATGGCCTGTTGGTGTGACATCTCTATTTCCACATGTTTTATTGACTTCCCCACTACAGTCTCTGAGTGTCCAGCCTCTCCTGGTCCTTCCCAGGCCAGCTCATCCCTCCAGCACAGAACACTTGGCACAGCTCTGAACCATCCACACGCCCTCCCTCCATCTGCAGGTCAGATTTCAAAAGACACATCATCACCTTATCATCCTTACTGAGCTCCCCAAAACTTTGCTAGATCACCTCATTGTTTATTCTCAATCCCTCAATTTTTGCCACTCACAGAGATTCAAGATTTTTTGCTCTTGAAAGAAGTCTGCCTTAGGGCATGAGAAGATCAGCCTCTGTCATACTGACAAATACCTTCCTATTACCTTGTTTACTCTCATCTATCTGTCAACATCCATCATATTCAGCACTCATATTCTTGGAAAATTATATTTTTAAGCAGGCATTGTCTTCTTCTGTTCAAGAGACCAGTTGAGCTGTGAATTTTAGGTGTTCTTCCCCTTCCCAAAAGAGCTGGGTGAGTTCACAGTAAGTCACATAAGTTGAATTTAATTTCTCTCATTAGGAAAGGGACCAAGAAGCTTTAATGCAGGATTTTCTCAAATGAGGACTCCAGAAACAGGGATAAGAAAAATGCAAGAGAAATTTAAAAACTGTTTATGTTAAATATCGATTTATTTTATCATCTGAAAGCAAAATGCATTTGTTCAGGTTGAAAAAAAGAAAAGATGGCCAAGCTGGACAGGGCTTGGAGCAACCTGGTCTAGAGGAAGGTGTCCCTGCCCATGGCAGGGGGTGAAACTGGGTGAGCTTTCAGTCCTTTCCAACCCAAAGCATTCTGTGATTCTGTGGAAGGTGGAGGAACATGGTTAGTCTAGAGCTGAGGATTGCTCTGGTACCAGGAGGTCTCGTGTTGGCCCAGTGCCACAACAGGGAAATGCAGATCAGGAAAAACCTGCAAAGCTACACTTTCATGAGCATGGTTTCCCTTGATCCTTTACCTATAGTATGTAATTAACATTTCAAGCTAGACAGAGCATTATCATTTTGATAAGAAGGCTAGATAAAAGAGGGATAAAATATGTATTTTAATTCTGGGGTTTGTTCCAGTTATGTTTATTTGTGACTTGTGTTTTTTAATTACTCTGGATTACTATCTCAAGAAAATGTCATACATCAATCCCTAGAGTCTTCCAGCTAGAAATCTGAGGGTGTATCTCTAAAGGCAAAGAATTGAAATCCACATTTGCTGTACTATGCTCTGTTCAAGATTCACGCTGAAGAAAAAACCATCAAACAAGAACCCTGATTGTAAAGGGGCAGATAAATATGTATTCCCAAAAGAACAGGAATAATAATACAAATCTGAGCTTCCTTTAGCAGCAATTACCTAGGAGACATTTCCTAAAACATCCTAGGATTTTCCACCTCTGTAAACTCACAGGAAGTCACCATCAGGTACAGGCTGCAGAACTAAATCTGCACATTGTAATCTTAAGTAGTACAAAAACACAGTGAGGTGCCAGTTCTTTCCAAATGCAATCCCTCCATACAGCCAGCTGTGAGAGTGAGAAACCTTCACTTTATGGAATTTAGAGTGCTCTTTGTGCTCTTCATGAAGGTCCAGCTGAGAAAGGCACTCAGTACTAAATTACTGAAACTAAGTGCTGAAAATACATCTTTTTCAGTAGGTGAGAGTTAAGCACAACTGCATAATCATCCAAGAGACCTATAACACCTATATTTAATCTTTTTCATTTAGGCATAAAGCTATATATTTAGATCCAACATGAGCCCTTTGTAGTTACAGTCAAAGCTACATACAAAATACTAATCATGGAAATCACTTGAATTTTCCAACTAGTTATTATTTCCGTATTTCACTATGAGATGTTTTAAGTGAATACGAATTTTTTTTCTCCTCCCCAGGTCTAGATATTAGATATGAATCCACTCACAAAGCTCCAGAAACTTAATTATTTTTAAAAGAAAAGAAGTAGTAATACAAGTAATAGAACCATTAGTGAGAGAAAAAGAACATTGTAATTATTGTTTACAATATAAGTGTTCTTCACACACTGGAGGCCTCTCAACTTCTCTACACAGAGAGAATTTTTATACTTTTCTTTCAAGAAAATATCGACTTGATTGCATAAATTTAATGTTCAGGTCTTGCAAATACTCGTTTGGATTTAGAAGAGATGGAAAGCAGAAAAAGGCAGGCACTCCTGGGAAAAAGCACAGCTTGAGGCCTGATATTTTAAATATATTATCAAAAAGATGGTGGTAACAAAATATGGGGGAAAGAGGCCCATGACTAGTGTCAAATGCTGTCCACAAATCCTGAACTGCTCAAAACTTACCTGGAATTTTAAGAGACCTGTTAATGTCTCTGGTAAAACACTCCTCATAACTTCTCCAAGCATCCTGCTGCCAGATAGTTTCACTGAATATTGAAGACTTTCTGTGTGCTTACCAGCTGAATCTCTTGGTACTATGATGCTCAATTACTCCTGCCAGTGATCTGTCTCCCACTTCTACATCAGGCCTCCCACACAGACATTCCCAAAACAAGCTAATGAGTGAACAAAGAAGATCACCTTATGCCTTCATATTTGTGTATTAGTTTGACTGCACACAGCAGAACGTTTAGCCCCAGAGCTTAGGGATTTTATAATCACCACAGGCATTCTATTCAGTGCAGATGGAACTTCTCACCTTAACCAGACAGGTCCTGTGCAATGTTATAGAATTGAATCCTTGCACAGTGTGTGTGGGGGGGGGAAGCACTAAAAACCATTTTTCCTGCAAGGGATCACTCCCTCCCCTTTGCCTGAGCTCTCTGGAGAAGGCACATCCACTGCAATAGGGCTGCCCTGACAGCTCCTGCCAGGTGAGGGAACATTTAGGAAGGAACCAGTCCATATTCAAACAGATTGCATCTGGAAATACACCATCCAGACCAAACAGCTGGATTGTTCATTAAAGTCATCTGATTGCTAGCACTTACCTTTGTGTACTCAACAAAAGAGAGAAAAAGAAAGAAGAGCTGCTTTTTTCATCCTTTGTACTATCATCTCTTTCTATTAGAGTCTGCCTATTGCAGAGGATTTCACCATTATTGGTTTCTTTGACATGTATTTCTATTGCTTTTCATTTGAAAGCAGAAGGTGACTAAAAATTAAATGAATTGTTCATTTGATAGTCACCCCTGCTTTGAGAAAAGGTTATCCTTTCTCTGGATTCTTTGATGCTATGTTAACGATGCCTTTTCTTCCACAGGCTTTGTGCATAAAAGCCAATCTCTTGGGAAAAAAAAATTGGAAAATAAACCTTTTCCAGTCCACCCCTCCCATGATGGTAATTTAAGAAATAACAGTTTTCAAGAAAAAGCTGTTTTCTGATAACAAAAGACCCACTGTTTAAAATTGGAGTCTGAAACTCTTAGCAGATGATTGACAAGAAAAATGCTCCAGTAGAAGGATTGGTCATATTGTCTGATGGGGATTTACAACAATGAAAAATAAAGTAGCAATCATAAATCAAAATTACTCCACTAAATTCTTTCTGGTTTAGAGCTGTGTTTTTTGTTTGTATTTTGTTTTAACTATTGGTGCATTTAGACACAGCAGGAATGTAGGCCACCTCATATGAAATTGCATCTTAAAAAGAAAAATCAAAATCAACCAGCTCCTTGCCTCACCCATGCTCTGTCTGTAGTGCAGACATTCTGAGTTGTGGTGTGTGAGTTATGTGGGTTGTGTGGTGGGTTTCCCCCTCTTATGTTTAATCTATTAGTGCTAATAAAATCAAGTTTACTTGTTCTTAAAAGATAATAAGTTAGAGGAATGTAAAAAGGACAACAAAAGTAAAGAAACATTTGGGATTAGCATTTATTATTTCTTGAATGTTGATACAATAATTCATGTTGAACAATAATTCAGGAATCTGCTTATGAGAATTTGTAGGCAAAAGTCCAAGAACAATGCTTTAGATTCATATTATTTTTTTGCTAAGGGATGATTTCATACTCAACAAATTACAGAGCAAAATATCTAACAACTCAAAGGTGTCAGCACCTACAATCTCATGACAGATGTAGAATTAAGATGCATGATTAAGTTCCTTGCCTAGGGAGAAAGGACATATGCTAGTTGCTTTTTATTTTTTTTGCAGCATTGTTCACCAACTATGAATATATTGATCAGAGAAGGAGTAATAAATGCCACCCAAATTCTCCCATTAATTATCATTGTTCTTTCTCTACTCAATTGTTCCTGAAAACATTTATATTCTGCATGCATACCATACCAGAGTAAGGTGGGTGGAAGAGTACTGAGTAACAGAGATGGAAAACAGGCTAAAAAATTAACCAAAGGAGTTGTTAATACCAACAGGCTGGACAAGAGGCTCTGGAAAAGTCTCTTCAAGAAGAGTTTGGGTGCAGTGCAGCAGCAGCATACCCAGAATTACACACCAGATAAAGGGCCTGCAGGTTGCTGACTGGGGAGCTGACCCTTGCACTGACTCCATTCAAGCTATGTTTGTTTTCTTACCAATAAATGAATGTTTGGATGGATTCACTACGGATTTCAAAAGGCTTGCCAAGGAATATCTTCATTTTAGGAGGTAAAATTACCTTTTTATAGTTCTATATATGATAAACACCTAGAAAATGTCCCTCAAAAATACTTTTGGAGGAAATCAGCAAAGACTGAAGAATTCTGTGGAGCTCAGCCACTGTCCCATCAGCCCCTAACTGGCTATATAACTAGCTCTGAGACCTCCAGCTTGCACTAGCACAGCTTAGTGCTGATCAGTGTGTAGGATGTGTTTAGGCTCTTCAGGACACTGCAGAGAAAATTCTCTCCTTTGGCAGGACCTTCCAGAGTGTCCCAATGACTGCAGAACAATGAGGTGAAGCCAGCACCAGATCAAACTCCTGGAACATATATTTTTTTATCAACACCCTGTTCCCCTGGAGCTGAGCAAAGCTGGATGCTGCTCCACATGTACTTCTGAGTCTCAGAGACATCTGGAGAGCACATCTGCTGCAGAAGACAGGAACAGCTGGGTGTCTGCAGCACACTGGAGCAAGGAGACCCCCAGAGGTCTCAAATAAGGGTTGAAAAGCAGACCAAAGATCCAGTTCTCAGGGGGTCCATATGCCAGGGTCACAGGGGACAGGAGCAGCAGATGTTTCTCGTGCTCCTTTGGGACCTCCCTGTCCTTCTTTCTCTCCTCCCTTCCAAATCACTGACACTGCTGGAGAGACAGGAATCTACAGCTGCATGTTGTCCTGTAGTTTGTGGTTTGGACAATCAACATCCATTGGCTCTTTCCTCCAGACTCAGCTGGTCACCTGGTTCTGATCATCCTTTCCCCCAGTTCGGTTTGCCAAGGGTGCAGACACTGCCAGGGCTGTCTGGAAGGTGCTGGTTATTCCTGAGCCACTGCAGCCCTCACAGCTTTCAGGAGGACTGGATACACTTCCAGTGCCTGTAGTGAGCTGAGCCCAGACACCACACATATGCTCCTGTGTGATTGTTGATGAATTCTAGATAGGTCTGAAAAGCTATAGCTCCAACATAAACCTGAAATATAATTCTGAGAGCTGTTTACAGAAATAATCAACAAACATAACAGCTTTTTTCCTTAGCAGAAAAATGAAATAACCAATAATCCAATTTCACCCAGTTTTAACCAGGAGCTAAAGTTGCAGTTGTTTGAAAATCATTGTTTTATCTTTCTTAGTTCTTTAAAATTAAAATGAAAAGGGTGGATGACTGTAGGAGCAGAAAACATGACCTACAGCAGATCTGAAGTAATTGAAATAATCTAGACTTGAATAAAAGAGACTTGAAGGGAAACAATAATAACTCTAAGATAAAGAAAGCAAATTATACACCATGATATGCTCCACAGCCATAATATATGTTTATTTTGACAAACACTTTTTTATGTATGATTACAGTGACTTTTATTAAAATAAGAAAACTACCATTTGGGAGGGAAGAGGGGAGGAAATTGATTAGTTGTATCTAATTTTATCCCAAATATCTGGATTTAAGAATCAGAAGCTGCATATAGCACAATGCTGACACATTTTTTTTTTAAATTATTTCATAACAGCACATCTCACCTTAGGTGGGGAAGGGATAGATTTTGTCACTTAATTGTATGCATGAAACATCACTCAAAAAGGCTGTAAAGATGCAATGGAATGTTGAGAAGTGAAGGGAATAAACTGCAGAAGCCCAGAGATTATTGTGAGCCCTGTTCTAGTGGTACCTAACAGTACCTCTTTAGAGTGAGTAAAATCTCACAGACATAAGTAGGGTGTTCCATGGGAGTCAGCCCTATCACTCAACATGTCACTCATTTTCTTTTAATCTATTCAATTGCCATCATTTTTAGAAAGGACTTGGAAGAGGGAAGCAAAAAAAAAGATAACTAAGATTCAATATATTCACTGTTAATCTGTATCTCATGCACATCCAGTCATCTTCACCTCTGTACAAAGGTACATTTTCAGTACATTGTTTGCCATTCCAAGGAATCATAGAGAAATGTATGATCATTACCCAGCTGAAGATACACCTTCCATTTTAGACACATACAACAACCCTTCTTCAGCCAAGCAATCATATTTTATCACTTTATCAGTAAAGTATTTTGCATTTTCTACACAGTTTCTAAACTATTGTATTTCATAGTATTTTTTCTCGAGTATTCTTTCAATGAAAAAATCTATCAGCAAAACTTAAATAAGAAGACAGCTTACACCTAGGGAATCTGTGAGCTTGGTTTTGTTGTTTAAAAACCAATCCTGAAATAGTATTTGAAAACCAAGAGAAGATGAGTTATTATCCCCACTGCAACTACAGAAATATTTAGTAGCTTTATACTTTCACTTGGAAAAAAATGAAGGAACAAAGAAACTGTAAGTGAACCAGTCTTTTTAGCTCCAAAATGGAAAATGTATGCAGTTACCTTGAATAAAACCTGCACCCTTGTACATGTCAGTCAAGCCCCTAAAATCTGGAATAAAAAAGGCCACAGTGATATTTTCAAAACACTTGCAAAGAAAAGTAAGGATAATATTTCATTGCTATAAAATCAGCAGCTTTTCAGTTACTTAGAAAATACTAGCACAGGCAAAGGCAGCTAAATAATAGTGAGAACCTGAGAAGTAGCTGGGTTCTACACACCTCTTTTGTTCACTAAGGTGAAGTTCAATTAAAGTAGGGGAGGATTAATTTACCTGGAGCCAGGAATCCAGGGAAAGAATAACTAGGCTCCTCCTCGACTTCCATCTGCCCTGGCAATGCACAAAATCTTGCATTTTGGGGGAGACAGGTTGCCTGCTTTTCTCTGAAGCATCAATAAGAAAGGCAGAATACTTCTCTGCTCTAAAAGTACCAAAAACCCCAAAGAAACAAAACATACAAAGCTGAACATTCCTAAATCCAAAAAGGTGATGGTGTCTGCTGTGTTTCAGGCAGGAACCAAGGCTTAGTGCCCAGCTGACATTCATGGAGCTTGCCTGATGACTGTCCTGTCTGCAGCTGCAGAATGATGCCTGCATCAGGATCCCAGCGTTTCTGTCCTCACCTGGCAGCTGTCAGAGTGTGACAGGTATAAATTACCTTTAAGGGCACTTCCTATTTATCTTACTTCTAGTAAAGAACAGAGCACGCATGGAAAGTTCAATCACCTCTTATTTTCAGTAACAGCAATATTTTCATGCAGCATTTGCCAAAGGACATTCCCACAGACATTCTGCACATGAGCACAGACTCACTCAGCTGCTCTCTCAATTGCACCAGCACTTCCTCCCAGCCTGGGTGATAGATGCAATTCAATCTTTGTTCCCTCCAGTGTGCTGCACAGGAGATGGAAAATGCAGGAAAGGGGATGATACTCACTCAGCAGTCCAAGGTGGATGGTGTTTTTATAACTGATTAGTATTGCTGTGCCATTGCATTTCTCATTAAAATCCTTTTCTTGAAGCTAGGTACAATTTGCACCATGTTTTCCACTTGTTTGAGCTTCAAGCTGTCACTCAAAAAATTAATTTTAGCTGGGTTCATCTTTCCATCACAATTTTTTTGTCAGAGTGGTTGATTAATTCTATGTCATTGTTTGCTCTTTTGCAAGATTAATTGCAGGATGAGAGAATAGATGACTTTCTGGTGAGGGAATATATGAAGTGATTGTAATTCCACAATGCTGGAAAGCAAGATTTTCCCCATCTGACTTCAGGCAGCAAGAAAATGATGTCATGAAACTGGTTTGTTCTGTTACTGGATATGTAACTGACCCAAGGAAAGACTTTGTCTAGGTTTTTTTTTTTGTTTTTTTTTTTTTTGTTTTTTTTTTTTTTTTTTTTAAAGATCCATTTAAATTTTCCAAGTGCTAAAACTCTGAAAAATATATCCTGAGCCCTGGAAGGAGACAAGCCATATTCACAGCCCAGACAGACTGACCAATGATGGACAGATCTAGCATTTAAACAAGTATTTCCTCTGGAATTGTGTAGGATTTTATGTAGGAAACACTGTGACAGAGGTTTTCCCCAAGTGGGGTTTCTGCCATTCCAGCCCAGGTGAGTTGGCATCCCCAGCTGTAATACACAGGACACAGTAGATCTGTCTGAAGTAAGGACAGGAAACTTTTTTCAGTCTGTAAGGACACAAAATAGACATTATTTTACATTCATATTTTACATTCCCCTTAGTATACATTTATTTCCCCACAGAGCTGCTTGGCAGAGCACATCTTCAATGCTGTAAGATACCCTCATGGAGCTCTTTTCTGTACAAACTTTTCAGCTCTTATTCCATTTATTCTGCTTACTGATCTTTTGCAAAAAAAAAAATATTACCCACTTCTTAGACAACTGAATTGATATTTCTCTACTGGTTTTTCATTTAAGTTTGAATATAGTCTTTCTGGTCCTCATTTACCCCATTGTATAGAGAAATAAAAGGTTTTCCAGAAATGTCTATGCTTCCCAGATGTATAACATTGCAATTGCTTGTCCTCTCCTTGAAGGCAAGGAGAATATTCCTCCAGTTTCTGTGAGAGCAAGTTTAGGCACTGCTTGTATAAATTAATTTCATGAATAACGAAGAATGAATTGCTTTGCATCATAAGGCATCTAACCCAAAAATTCATGGTGCTGCATAAATGGATTAATATTGTCCATAGTCTGTGAGATTTTTACTATTTGAATTAAATCTATAAATACAGATTGAAAGTGGGTTTTCAGTGTTCAGCAGAATTGTGTAAAAAAAGGAAAATGCTTGATATTTTAAGCTTTTGTTAATTTTCCCCAGTCAGCTCTGGTTTTTTGCAAGAACAAAGTTGGGTGTGCATTGCCAGGAATATTACTCTTTTTTGTCCCATGACACTTGTAAACAAATCCAGTAAGACCTGTGGGGAAAATTCAGGTAAGAGAAGGCAATATAGTGCATCACTTCACTGGTGTTAAACCCTCTAACAGAAGTCACAACCTGGAAACATCTACTCTAAACTGCCTTGAACAGCATGAATATATGAATATATATAGAATGTTAATGTGAATTTTGCAACTCTCATCGAAATAGATCATGGACATTTTAAATACCTATCCCTCTGCAAGGGGATAAATACAGCTTTGTTTATATTAACTCTACTTTTTTTCTGAATTTAACGAGAAAAATTAAATTAGTTTTTTTAAGAATGCACTTCTATTTACTACTTTCAAGTTTTAGTCTTTGAAAGTTGAGCTGCACATTTTATTATGAAAAAGGCCTTCACTCTAGTTTATCCAAGAAAAATACAGTGCAATGTTGGAAGCATGTGCTAGTCTTTTATAGTAAAAGCTGACTGTAAACAAAATCTACCCCTTCCCAGAGGATGAACATAATAAAATATTCAGAGTTTCTGCAAACAGCATCAAACTACTCATGCAGCAATGAGGGAAATGCACTGGAGTGACTGGATCAAGCTACTGGAACAAGTGTTTTGTTTTGGCCATGTCAAAAGTCTTCCCTCCATGAATCCAGCTAGGGGAGGATCCCTGTGCAGGGAGGAGTGATAACTGGTCACCTTAGATTTGTGTGCCCAAGACACAGGGAGGAATAAAATCCTAGAAATAGACACTGTAGAAGTGTTGTCACCTCCCTAGCATGCAATTGCTCCCTGATTTATGTGTCAGGATTGCTTTAGGAGTAGGGAATGCAAGCCTCAGACCAAAACCCAGCAGCCTGTCCAGGTTATTTGGTTTACTGTTTTCCATATTCAAACTTTTCCAATGTGTCCTGTCATATCTTGTGAGACAAATCTGCCTCCCAAAATCCAGCCCATAGAGGAAAGTAAACCTGGTTTGACTTTTCCAGGTAATAAAAATATGAGCTCTATGGGGAGCTGATGTACTCAATTGAGTGAAATCATCACTGACATTACAGCACAAGCCTGTGATTTTGAAAGTCTGGCTCTGGGGATTTCAGAATTTAACAGGAACTACATGACTCAATCCCATCAGGAAAATCCCACGAGCAACTGGAAAATTTCTTTATTAAAAGTGAAATACTGTGGGAGCAATCCCTATGTTCCTTACACCCAGGTAGCAATGGTGAAATCACGTCCTGTGTGGAAGAGGTCCAAGAAATATGTGAGATGTTCTAACTTACAAAGAATACTCTTTTAGAGCTGTTTTACCCTCAGGAATATTTAATACATCCCTCTCCATCCTGAGCACTCCAATGCCACACTGCAATGTTCAAGGAGGCTGAGTAATTTCTGCAATTTCTCTTCAGTCCCAGCTCTTTCAGCCTTCCCACACCACAGCAACGTGTCTGGGGGAGAATTTGCAATTTGTTGTCACAAGGCAGCATCTGATAATCAAAATGTCATCTTTGCTGTAGTCTGCAAGTCAGGAGATGAATTAATGAGCCATAACATACACATAAACAAGAATGCATCGTTTTAAAACATGGTTTTCTCTTTCAATGAAAAGCTTTTAAGTATTTATCAAGGCACCAGGATTTCAAGAGAATTACTCAGATGTTTAAAGCTTGTTATTTGTTTAAATATCTCATAGCATGAGGAAACTAAACTTAATGAGCAAATTTCACTCGTTCACAATATGCAATTTTTTTGTAGTCTTGAGACTCATGGTATTATACTGAACAATGTTAGATAGCAGTAATAATGAGGCAGAATTGCATCCAGAAAGCAAATCTTGATATATATAGCAGTGTAGTATTTTACAGGACTCCAGGCCATGTAAAAATTAGTATCACTTAGCAGAAATGCAAAAGGAAAATATACATCAGTAAATGAACAAAGTCTCAAAACATTTTACATTTTTACATACCTGTGAGGAAGTAGAATAGCTTTATTAGCTACTATAAGGTAGCAGAAATAACTGCAGATTCAACTGCCTGGTTTTCTGAAACTTGTCAAAGAGCTTAATAGAAAGATAAATGAGAATTTCAAGCTTTAGGCTTCAAATCCTTGGGTTATGTCAAGCTACAGCATTAACACTAAACTGCATCCTTAATACAGTCTCCAAATTCAAAATGAAGCTATAGAGAGTGATTAAAGGCATTTATTTTACATCCTAAATTGAATTCTGGCATTCTGTTCAACATACTCGATTTCTGGGAAGTCCCTTGTGCTTTGAAATAATATTGCACCTCATATTAGACCAAGCTGCCTTACTTTTCCAAAAGTGTTTTTAATTTTTTTTGCAGCAGCAGAGTGGTGCTGACATTTCATAGTTTTCTTTCAAGTCAGGAATTGGGATGACTAGATTATTTTTTCTTCTGAAAAAGGCTGTTTGGAGATTTTAATTCCTCTGTTGGCTCATTTATCAGGGAAGGCATCACCTGCTTCAAATTGCAGGACTGTGATCTCATGCCAGGGAATTGATGATGTGCTGTACACAGTTTGTTTGGAGACAGCAAATTCCTGTCCCTGCACTAGCACTGGAATTACACAAACAACATGGATGTATTAGTTTTCTCTCAAGAAGGCAGTGTGTGTGTGCACACCAGTACACATACCCACACATACATTTATCCCCGTGTTGTACTTGCTGTTAGAATGGGAATTTTGAACTTTCAAAAAGGCCAATGTCTATGGAAGAAAACAGAGATCTGCAGCAACCCAGTTCTTGCACTGCATGACCACAATATCTGAAGCCACTGCAGCATACATTTTCAAATATCCTATTATCCAGGAAATTGCTCTTTGACTTACAAGCTTTTAATCATAGCACTTTTTTTCATTGGAAAAAGTCACCACCATTTACTTGCTTAAAGGAGAAAGATTCCCAAGCTGAGTTGAACACCTTAAAAATAACCATGTGCCCATGGCATTTCAGGGAAAGAAGACAAGTCTGAGACAGAATATCAAGATTTCAAGTTTTATAAATAATTTTGAAATGTACTCTCCATGATCTATTTTAGAAATGCCAAAAATTCTTCTAAGTAAAAACTGGTTTACATGTATTAGTAAATACATATATATTTATGTCAACTTTTTTTTAATGCTTTAGCTCAACCAGAAGATACCCTTTCCTTCATTTTCCTGCTAAGAGCATACTCAGTGCACATCTTCTTGATGAGGGCACCTGACTTCTCCATCCTGCATGTGTAATCCAGGAATTGTTTTTTTCCCTGCAGGTAGCAATAATTGGTAGTCGTGATTTGGTTTTCTTGGAAAAATAACAGCTTGAAGAGCTCTTTATCAAAGCTGTTAAGAGCTGTTAAGGCTGTTCCTCCAAACCTTTTGCTTTTTCCTACCTGTGTATAATTATCCACACACTCAGATCAATTTATTACCCCATGCATAGGCACATTCACTCTCATTTTCCTTTCCCTTGGGACCTGTACATTAAACAGCCCAGTTGCCCTTTGATCAAATGATGACTCAAGGAGACTCAAAGATTACTTCTGCAGGGAAAGTCAAGGCAAATTGATCAGTGCTGTCACTGGAGAGCAACAGCTCCTGAAGGACTAGATTTAAAATGCATTATCTTTAATGTAATCAAAGGAGCATTTAATTTAATTTTAAAATGCCTAGCAATATTCGTTAGTGCTATCATTTTAGGGTGTTGCAGGGACAAAAGTTAATCACACTGACTAGACAAACACTAATTTGTTTAATTAAGGCTATACTGCTTTCTTTGTGTAATATTTTTCCAACTTGGTCTGCCCATACATTATTTTTGAAATAGTAGGAGCATAGATGTAAATAATCTTTCATGGTAGAGCTTCTGAGCCTAATGAGGTATGAGGGAGAAACTAAAGAAATTAAAGGAAAGTAAGGAAATTAGAGAATAGAAATATTTTTTTCTTACCTCATGGCACATTTTAGATTTAATGAGAAGATACTAAACATGTCCATGGCATGGATTTTCCAGAAGGAGATCATAATCCACCCATGGATTACCCAGGCAGCCTGAGTGACATTTTGGTTGGCTGCCTAGCCACTGCTCCAGAGCCAGAGATTAGGAGGAGTTTGCAGCCTTCTGCTCTTTTCCTGTGTTGGCTTTGCCCTTTTACAGGAGGGGGTGAGTGCAGCAGTGGTGGTGGGGAAGGTCTCCAGAGGCAAAGCCCTTCCCTTGCCAAGTAGCAGGAGGAATATGCTAAGAGAAGAGGCTGAGAGCCCTTAAACCCAAACAATCTCCACCCCAGAGCTCCCCAGGCACAGAGCCCCAGGACACACAAACTCCAACTGGTTTTTATGAGGTTGGCACAAGGCTTTGAATGCTTGGACTGAGCCAGGACCACACATTTCCTCTGTCCTTGGCTCTAGAGAGCAAGTTAGTATTAAACTGGCTCTTCCTTACCACTTTCATTTCTGTGACAGACACTCATTATCCTTCTGGTTTATCCACTCTTAGATGACAGCATTAAAGAAAAAGAGAAATTTAGGAACCAGTGAAAAGTGGACACCTGGATTTAAAGAACTATAAGAGAGATGAGGACAGGGGAGGAGAAATAGGGAAAGGATGTCTTGAAAAGTGGAATTCTGAAGTGAAAGACAGTGAGTAAGATTAATGTTATTTTAAGGATCCTCCAATGGTTTTTTTCCCATGTAACAATCCACAGGCACAAAATGAAATCAAACCTTTAAAACATTTAAAAAGGAAAGAGATAGAGTCTGTAGAGCTTCTGTACTTTCCAGATATCACAGGACATTAGACAGTAATCAGGAACCAACCACAACATGGAGAAAAGATAAGATCCTAATAATTACAGAGGAGAACCAGGATTGCACCAAGGAAATTATGAATTAAACAAGAGAGCCCTGACTAATGAAGCCAGGCCAGCTGGCTGTAAACCAGGTGAGGACACATCTTCCCTGCCCATCTGTAGGATATATGGTTCCCTAGAAAAATCATTTGGCCCTGTGTACTGTCCTTCAGTGCAAGAACATGGTGTCCCCTGTGCACATGCAAAACCAGAATAAGCACAGGGAGCTTTGCAGGGGGGTTTTAGATTTGCAGTTGTTGTATAAAATAAAATCTTCATGGCTTTTCTCCACCTATATTTTTCAGGTGCATTTTTTTTCCAAGAAATATCATTGTGAGTAAAATATTTGTAGTACTCTGACTTTAAACAATTTCTGCAACAAGAAAGTTTTGTTTAGAGCCAGCCCTTATTCTTTTCTTATTTACTTCCTGTGAAATCTACTCTGCACCCCACAAGAACCAGACTTAAAAATAGTACATTTTAGTGAAAAATGTCTATTAAATGAAGCATTTATTCACTAGCATGATATTATCAAACCATTGGCAAGACCCAAGATTTAAGAGACCAATGTAAACATTTTCTGGCATTCATACATCTGCTTCCCTACAATAAAGTTGTGTTTGAAAGTTTTCTCTTCAGGAGCACAGGCACAGAGCAGCTCTTTTTCCAGGATGTCAGTCCTTGTTCCACCATTATTCACATTCACACCAGCCATCTTCTCAGTCAAGCAGAAAAGTGAAAATGGAAGTAACACTTTGAGTCAAGAAAATAATAGAAAGTTCTCTCAACACGACAGGTTGGATAAAAGCATTTCTGTGCATCCTCTCTCTTTGTTGCAGAAACAAGAAAGAGGACGTGTTTGATCTGCTCTTCATTCAGAGCTCCAGCTGTGGCTACAGCTGCAAGAGCTGCTCCCAGAAAATGCACTTGCACAGGGTAAAGAGCAGAAAAGGTATCAGTTTTACATAAATTCCTAAAAATGCAGAATCAGACTCTGGTATATGTGGAGTACTAGTGCCCCAAGTATAGTTGACTACCAAGAAATATTTAGTCCATTCCCAAAATCTGTGACAGAGAAATGTTTTTGGTTTTTTTACTGATTCACCTATATATAGCTCTAAAATTTTCTCAGGAACAGCTCAGCATCATTTTGAGTAAACTGATTTTAAAGTTCCTCTTCTTGGGTTGGAAGAAAAACAAAAAGAAATAACTTATATAAGCAACATTTTTTTTCTCCCTTTTAAATTCAATAAATCATCTTAACTCTTACCCTGATTTTTGCAAATATCTTGTATGGGATGTCACAGAAAAAAAAAAAGTGAAAAAACATTCACTCTGAACTCTGCAGACCACTCTGTGGCCTGCAGCCATAGGCAAGTAATAAGCAACAAGGTTGCAGGATTTATTTGCAATAATCCTGGCTCCATGCCATTAACCACAAAAAAAAACCCTCTCCAAAAAACCCCAAACAACCCAAAATGTTATCTGAAGTCTGTATTTCATGTACTTAAAGCAATTACATTGCACCTGATAAGCTGAGAGGAGAACCAGAGGAAATAATTTCTGGAGGCTGATGATTTACAGGTGAGCAGCAGCAAGGCTGTCCCAGGGAATGGAAACAAGAAATGTGTTGAGGACCTTGAGACAGAGAAACTGAAAGGCAAGCAGAGGAAAACAGAACATCTCCTCAGTGGGAGCAGACAGAATCAGCCAAAGTGGTCTCCTGTGTGCCAGAGGGAAAGACCTTGTCAGAGTGAAGCAACAAGACCTCAAGGCATATAAATCTCTGGCTTCAATTTGATTGCAAACTCCCTCCACAGCCTGGAGCAAGTCACTCCAGAGGAGGAGAGCAGCACAGGTTCAAATGGCACCTTGGCAGAAAGCCTGAAAAACTCTGCAGGCTCCCACTGGATCATTTCTCCTGCTATGGAAAGTTTTCAGTCCAGACCACAGCCAGATTTAATGTTCAAGGCAGCTGATTTTGACTTATTGTCCCCATCACAGACCTGCTCTGTGCCACCAGCTCACCCCAGCTGGCAGTGCCACCAGGTACTTTGGAAAAATAGGATGGATGGCAGCAGCAGCAGCAGGAGAGCAAGCTCTGAGCCAGCAGTAAAAGCAGAGCTCATTTAGGTCTCTCTTGCACTGTGCTGCAAAACTTGGGAAGGAAGAAGAGAAGGGGTAGTGGTTTAAACTTTTATTAATGTACATTAAAGAGAAGGAAGAATTTTTTCACAGTGAGGGTGGTAAAACACTGTCAGCTGGAGAAGTGGTGGGTGCTGCATCCCTGGAAACATTCCAGGACAGGTCAGACATGGATCTGAGCAGCCTGATTGAGTTGGAGATGTCCCTGCCCTTTGCAGGGGGATTGGTCTAGGTGAGGTCACTCCCAGCCCAAGCTATTCTATGGTTGCATGACTAACTTTTCCTCAGAAGAACATAGGACAAACTTGACCCACAGAGGTCAGATTGGAGGAACCTAAACTGAACTCTTCCTACATAAAGGTATGTTATGATAAAAAAAACAAAACAAAAAACAAAAAACAAAAACACCCCAGAAAATCACAGGACCAAAGGAACAGTGGGAGAGGATTTTAAGAAAGTCACAGGCAAGTAAAATTATCCTTCAATATTGGACCATACCCAATTTTTACTTTGTACTACACTCTCTTGGCTGCTGCTGAGAATCCCTGGCTATGTTAAGAAGCAGAGCCTCTGAAAGTCCAGGAACTGGCCTCTGGATATATGCAATGTAGAATAGAAAGGAATATATAAAACAGTAAAGTGAGGAAACCTTCCTTTGGATAGGTAAATATTTTCCCATTTATTGTAACTGATAATCAAGTATCACTCATGGAAGAACATTTCTATCACAAACAAATCATTGAAACAAGGGATTATTTCTGCCATATAGGCTGGACCCCTTTGCATGGGATCTGGTACAGTTTAGGGTTAAAAGCAGAACTTCTGTTAAAGCTTTTTCCACTTACTTTACAAACATTTTCTACCACAACATGAAGATCTAAGATGCTTGATGTTTATTCCAGCTTTAATTTTCTTCACAAATTCTTCATCTCTGTGGCAAATTAAAGGAGCAGATGCATCCCTGGGAATGTTTCCAGACTGATTTTGAAGAAAGTGAGATATCCAATACTTGGTGAGCTGAGCTGGGGTTTCTGATCAATGGTAATACGACACACAGGATCAAAGAAGAGCTTGCAGTAAATAACTGATGTGCAGAGTTGTATTACATGGTTAGGGTGCAGATGGTTTCTGTACCTCCCCATGGAATGCTGCTGAAGATATAAACTGCTGATGCCTATCTTTGATTATCACTCAGATCATCTATACTGCCTTATCTTTTGATGCAGCTGAATGCTCTCTGCCTTATAATAAGGGTAAATGATGAAAGCCTTCCCAAAAAATGAACATTTACACATGTAAATGTTGTATGTACAATATCTCTAAACTACTGTGTTATAATTCAAAGTCTTTTATACAAAGACATGACTTTTATTTCAGATTTGTGGCATGCAAATAACAAATACCAATAATTCCTCTCTGCTTCCCTGGGCACTGCAAATAAAAAGGGAAATATCAGCTCTTAATTTTGCTTTTAGTGCAGGTCCAAACTAAGTGTTGCAGAGCATTTCAAACACTGTAATATTTATCTATTCAGCTTATTGTATGTGAACTCCCACTGATTTTCATGAGGTAATGAGCATAAATAAAGCATTTGAGGAAATTCAGTTACAAAATTAAACTGATCATTGTTCATCTGATGAAATAAATTCTATCCCTTAAGCACAGGCAAACAGAAGGTCTGGGGATGTGGTTTAATCTCAGAGGGGCTATGTGAAAACTGATAAAGATGGCACAGTTTTTCTGCAAAATCATGGTTTTCAGAATAAAGCTGAATTTTATTGGGTACTTCAGGCAGAACTACAAATAGATGCTTCAAATGCTGCTAAATGACCATTTAACTAACACAAAAAAAGCAAAAGTTTGATATAAGAAGCCAAAAACCTGCTATTTCTAATACCAACAGAAATCTCTGACTTCTGTGGCCAATTGCCCTTTTCAGCACATTAATCCTTGCTATTTCTTGGAAAAAGACATTTCTTGAGGAGAATGTTTTGGTTTTAATCATGTGGGCAAAGCCTGAGGGAAAATTGCAATATAAATTGTAATTTATCCATTTTCTTTCAGCTCTAGAATTTGTTCCAGTGCAAGATTGGCCAAGACAGCTTTTATTTCATCATCTTAACTTTATATTTCCTTTAGTATGGATTAAAGAGACTTTTTTTTTTTGTTGCTGTTGTTGAAGTTATTATTCCTGTGTTCAGATCAAAATTGCAAATATGAAGAGAACAATTTCATTTATAATAAAAGAAACATTAAAAATTTATATGAATTATTATGTTTGAAATGTGTGTTTTTTCTTTCAGAAGTACAGTTCATTACACAATATGAAGCAGGAATACTGAACTGCACAGATAGGGCCTTTAGCAGAGCCCTAAAGGCCAGAATTTGCAGTTCTACCATGTGCTGCTGTATTGAAAGAAAAAATGAAGGGAAAAGAAAAAAAAAAAAAAAATGCAGTTTCATTAGGAAAAAAGGGATTACCAGGTTCTTGTGCTCTACACTTACACCCAGAAAGTGCAATTCACACCCAGGGAAATGCTTCCAATGCTGGCTTTAGGAAAGAACCATCTGATAAATTCAATTTGTAGGAGAGTTCTCATACCTTCTGAGAAGAACTCTGCTGATCATAGAATTGGAGATCTATAGTTTAATGTAAAAAGGAATTTCAGTATTACCAGACTTCCCAATTAAAAAAATAGTATTGTCAAGAAGTTATTTTTGTCTACCAAACTCAAGAAGTTTTTCCATTTTTACTTTCCTCTTGCACCCACTTTTTAATTTGGCATCTGAACTGACACATCTGGCTAGCCCTGGAAGGGAGAGAGTATAAAGTGGGGATGAAGCAGAAGGACACAGCACAGCTGAGAAATCCCATCTCTTTTGTCAGGGGCACACACTGATGCCAAGATGGAAAAAAATCTATCCCATAATAAATCTCTGTCTTGTCAGCTCTAAAACACTTCTTAAAATATTATCCACTGCCATTGCCATTCTGTACTGCAGGACCCAGGGTAATCAAGGGAACCTGAGAGTTAAAGTAGAGTGAAATTATAGTGTCCTCATGCAGCTCTTTTATGCATTATTTGAGGGAAAACTTAATGAAGGGTTTCCTATCAATGCAGGAGACCAGGAGGTACTTTGAGAAGTGCACTTCACTTCTGAGATCCTGAATCAGATATTTTATAAGATTAGCACTCAGTGATTATTCTTACCTTCATTTTAGTGGCGTTGCTGATGTGATTGAAACATTTGTTGAGATTAGAGAAGCAGCATCCAGCGTTGTCACCCCAGGGGGATCCTGGCTCTGGGGACTGTCTCACTCTACCTCCTCCCTTGCTGCACCAAGGAGCCACTGCCTTCCCCAGAGCTCAGCCATCTGCTCTCCCCTGCTCCAGCAGCACTGGAAAATTCCCTTTTGTCTGAAAGGGGAACATGGTAAATCTCAGGATCAGGAAACGTCTTAAACCAAATTAGCAAGAAGCAAAGCAGAGTGAACAAGTTATAAATTGTATTACCCATCCTAAGTGCCCCTCTCAACTCGTGCTCTTTGCTTTTAATCTTACAAAAGAACAGTTTGTGCTATTAGTTTCCTAAGGCTTCCTCTGCTCCTTTTAGGAGGAGAAATTCAGAAGCAGAGGAATTGTGAGGAGTGGTGTCTCCAACCAGATACAATGATGTGACCTATTCCAAATTGCAGTACAACCCTCAGCACTGAAATTATTTGCAAAAATAAATCAATTAAATACAGTTACCAACCCTGGGCAGCAATTTCTTCCAGAAAACACACACCCACCTGCCAGGAGTTAGATACCAAGTCCTTTGCAAACCTAGATGAAGAAAAACATGACTCCACTAATGACTCCATCAAACACATGTGTGGTTTTCTTTCTATTTGCTGAAGGACCTCTTCCTTTCCTCCCTTCCTCTTTTTTCCCTCCTTAATTTGTTAGACACAAACTTCCTTCCCAATATATTTTAAATACAGAAAACCCCACCACAGATTCAATGACGCATCCAATACAATGGGATGACACAAAGACAAGAACTCCATTAACAATCACTGCTCAACACCCAAATCATCAGATACACAGCAGGAGGACAGTGCAACACAGTGAAATCCATGATAATTAATTGGAATTGGGTAATTTGATCTTTCACTGCCATCCTGAACACAAGATAGGATGACTTTTTGAGATTCATCCTGTCCTAGGACTGCAGAGGGACTTGTGGAATTGCTCCTCCCTAACTCAAGCATTACTGCAACAAGAATAATGTTGAAAAGATTGAAAGATACTTCTTGTCACTTGAGCTTAAGTTGTACTTTATTAGCAGCTATATAAAGACATCAAAGACACTTTATTCATTAAAAAAAATGATCCCAAACTGCATCTATCAGTGTGTTTGAAATGATTTTTTGTTGTTCAGCCTGAAATTCTATTTAAAGGGTGTTCTCAAGACTCTCCCTAATGTTCTCCCAGCTATGAAGTCTAAAGATTTGATAACTCGAAGAGAAGATTCTTGGAAATCTGAGAAACACAAAAATGGTGCTACACAAAAGACATTTTCTGTGTTAAATGGAAAATGCTCAGCTGCTGCTTGCTATCCTAATTGTCAGGCTGTACAGCTGTGAATAGTGGTGGGAATAATAATAAGCAAGAGGCACAGCTAGTTAGATTTTCTTCTAAAGGATCAACCTGCTTCTTCCCCCAGAGGCATCCAACCATTTCTGCTAGCACTACAGAACTATGATGAGCTAGGGAGTAAACATTACAAGTAGAGATATCTTAGAAGGACTTTGAAATCATTTTCAAGAAACATTTTACAATTAAAATGAGATGGAAGATGCAGCAAGAGCAGTCTTGTGAGCAGGGAAGCTTTTGGTCTCCATCAGAGGAAGGAGCTGGGGAGCTGCAGTGCCACACTAAGGAAAGTCCTCAAAAACAGGGTCTCCAAAATGCACAATATGACACTGCTCAGCATTATTAGCAAGGAATTTGTCAATAAGAAACACATTAATAGTTCAACTTCCCAATATCCACAGTTCAGCTGAGCCCAATTACTGAGGCAGTGAATGAATCTCCTTATGGAATGAATCTCCTTTAAAAACTGCCTTGGAATGCAACGTTTAAGACAAGAGTTCTCTTTTCAGAAGCACCCACCCACCCACCCACCACACACTGAGTTTGCCAACAATTAACCAGACAATCTGTCTGTAAAATAGCTAAATATGTTCTAAAGAAAAAACCTTTATATTTAAATTTTAAAAAAATTACAGAACTAAGCAGAGTGATTTTTTGCCATGTACCATTTTTTTGAAGACAACACAGCCTGTGTCTTATGTGTACCAACTGTATGAAAGTTGTGGTTAAGACTCAACAGCAGAGCTTGATCTCACAGTCTCTCTTATATCTTCCTCAAATTAATATTCTTTTTAAAAGTTGTCCAGCAAGTTTGAACAACCTCATGCTTCTGTCAATAGCAACCTGAAATGTGAGCATTCAAATATGGATCTGTGGTTTTTAATTCTGTCCATTCACTTTGGTGTAAATCTCCCAAATACTTAATTTCAAGAACAGGTTAAAATTAAGTAATAAAAGGAAAATTAAATTCCATCTCACTCATCAGTTATCATGCAAACTGAGCCAAGACATTTTTCTCAATACATTCTGCATTACAGATTTCCTCTGCAACATAGCTACAGAGAAAGCAGCTTATGGATGCACACCAGATTCCAGAAGGTATCACCACACAGGACAGTGTTTGAAGAATACAAATATTTTTACATCTTACTGTAAACTAGTCACCATGGATGCTCTATTTTGGAGTGTTCTTGCCTTTAATTTCTTCAACTTATTTTTTTGACATTTGTACTTCTTAAAACGATGCCTGAATAAATCTTCATGCCCTTTCCACTTGCTATAATTAATCACTTTCCTGAACAACTGCAGAAGAGAACTTGAAAGCATTGAAAAATCTTCCAAACCAGACATTTTGTGAATACCAAAGTCTGAAAGAAAAAGCAAAAAACCAAAAAAAAGGCGCAATTGAGCATGTTTGCAATTCTGTGTTGTAGATATCCCTGGGATGAAGGGTTTGGTCTCTCGAGGTGCTGAGTGTGTTGGCCATAAATTAGCATTTCACAGCCTCAGGGTTCAGCAGATAAACACTCATGGACTTCAGTCCCCAAACAGGCTGCTCAGGAAGTGAGGTGGATTGGAATGAGATTAAAAAATCGTTATGCACTTAGCAATACTAGCTCAAATTATTGTTAAAAAGAGCATAAAGCCGTGATCCTAATTTTTTAGCAGTTCTCAGATTAGTAATGGCACAAAATCAACCTAAACTTTCTAGCACACAAATTGTATCTTTTTTCAGCTTGGACACCTCAGAATTTCTTCAATTAAAATTCATTTCTCTATTTCAATTCCTGAATTATTGACAAGTGTTGTATTCAAAGAATATTTTACTTCTGCAGCAGCATATGTGCACAAATCTGCAAGACAAACGATGGCTGCAAAATTGCCAAGCAGCATTTTGCCTGGTACAGCATATTTTATTTTTGAAGACTGAAATGTACTGGTCTAAGAGAACACCAGTTCCAAAATTCAGGAACACATCATAAACTAATGATCCATCATAGCATACCATGGATGCCTCATTTTTCATCTTTCTCCCTCCACATGATATCTATCTGTTAAAAAAAGAAGAAAAAACATTCAAGCTGAGAGTTTTGTAGTTTGACTACCTGACATGACCTCTCTCATTGAAATTTACATACAAATGTTTCCAGTACTTCTTTATTAAATTGAGAAAATGAATCCACATTTTCCCAGGAAATATAATTTTTTTGGATAACATGGCCCCAAAGAAAGGAAAAAAGAAAATCCCACTATCTGGGATGGAGAACAAGCTGGTTTTATTGAGAATACAAGGTGTTTATATAGGGTTTTACTTGTATGGCACTTACATAGGGTTCTGGTTTTGGTAACAGTTTCCCAGTGGTTACACATTCCTCATGACATCACATCACCTGGTAACCTCTTCACAAAATTTCACAACATGTTTCTTGGTCACCTCTTGCCCAGGGAGCATTTATCTGTCTCTCTCTCCCCCACGGTTTTTGCTCAAACAGGCCCAAGGTATCAGGCCCTTTTATCAGTTTCATTGTACTCTCTGTTTAATTCCCCATACCTCACTGTTAAAATTATATAATCAAAATTACATTTGGAATGCAGCATTCATTTCTGTAATTTACCCTTCCTGAAACTCAGATCTTCCATTTCATGAGCACAGCAACATAAGCAACAAGACAAAGAGATGTAAATTCACTGTAAAACAAAGGTTTCCATTAAGGCACCTAAATTCTGAATTAAGGCACATCCTAGGAGCAGGAAAATATTGCACAAATCTCAGAGTGAAATGGTGGGAAAACAGTGAGGCAAAGGCTGTCCAGCCCTAGCTTGACCTATCTTTCAGAAAACTTAAATACTTTAGGTAAGTCAGATACCATTTAATATCCTGTAACATTTTTTGGGTTTCCTTTCAAGCCATGTTTACATTACATTTAAGCTGTTTAAACGATTTAAACCTCATCCAGGTGTGAAAGCTTTTTCATTATTGTTATAAACCGTTTAAAATGAGCCAGCCTGAGCCAGCAGTGCTGGGTGTTCAGGTGGGCACAGCAAATCTGCTCAGCAAAGGGAGTGGCTGGGAGCTGCCCAGGGGGCTGGTCCAGGATTCTGCTCCAAGGGTCAGTCAGGCAAACACATTATCCAGGGCAGCAGAGCTGTGCTAACTCTGTGTGTGGCTCCCACCAAATCCACTCAGGGTTCTCATTTACAGCACCCAGATCCCCCCAAAGCACTGCTGGAATCACACACCTGAAGTATTTGCTCTACACCAGTCCTGCATCCCAGTGTCCCCACCAAAACAGCCTCCAGTAAAAAGCATAGTGGTCCCATTCTCCAGGAAAGCAGAAGTATTCCTTAGTCAATAGGCTCACAGTTGTTGCAAACCAGAAGAATCCCTCTGAAGCCAAGGGGATGAGTGACCTCACACCACTCCCACTGCTGCTGAGGCACCTGGAAGATCCTACACTGCCCTGCTTCCAATTACCTGCTCCCCACAGCTGGAGCATTCCCTGGTGGGGGTTTTGTTTGGTTTTGTTTTGCTTGTGCCTTTTTTGTTAGGTTCTGGTTTGGTTTTGTAAAGACAGTGTTCCTCTTTAAATCCCTCCACCCTCATGCCTGAAGAGATTAATAATTTCTCAGCTAGGTGCAAAACACACTGATCTGCTTAATGTTCGTGCCAGCTCCATCCTACCAAACCACGTGGGAAGGAGAAAGCTCTAGAGGAGAAATGAGAAACTTCCATATTGATTGAATGTGTCTCACAACACTTATCAAAGAGATTGCTCCTCACTCTGCTTTCACTTGAATACCCAGATCCTTTAAAACTTCCACAATCTAGATTTATGTGTTCCTGATTACATTCTAAGTTCTGAGAAGGAAACCTACAGTTTGATGAATTTTAGCTCAACTTGAAGATTTTCAAGAGGCTTGATGCATTATCAGTGCCTTGATTTCCTCTGTCTTTGATGCTAACAGGAGGAAAAAGTGTTTAAGTAGCCAGAGGTACTTGATTTCTGCAGAGTATACCCCACCAATGTGCCCATCTCACAGGCAGTGCAGTGAAACTTGATTACCATCCATGCACATTGCTTTAGGAGCATGAGGTGGAAGTGTCTTTGATCAAAAATGCAGTCAGAGTGGGATTTTCAAAATATTCAACTCTCACTGAAATCCAAACTCTACCCACTAGCTTTAAAGAAAATAGATTTAGACCAGAACTGAACACCTTTGAAAATCCAAACCTGAAGTAGAATTCCATGTGGTCATCCCTCCCTAAAGTAAGAGATGCAGGTAAACCAGATTTGACTGAATCTGGAACTACTGGAATTTACCTAAAACCATGCTTGAATCTTTGCTGAGTTTCAAACAGTTTGTTTTCAATTAATTTGTGATTTATTTCCTTACTTCCCCAACGATGAGTTCTGGGAGCAGCTGGGAGTTGGACTGTCATAAGTGTTGTTTCCATAGCATTTCCAGTCTGACTGGAAGCCAAAAACATTAGAAAGCTCATGAGACAGCCTGTTTTCAAGAGTTCTCAGGCAAATTTTGGCTGATCCACTATGTTTTGATGACTTTAGAAAAGCATCCAAACTGAGGCACATCTCATAGCCAAGCTAGGACCAAAGACTGAAGAAATTTGACTGCAACGAGATGTGATTTGGGAAAGAAAAGGATGAAGAAATATTTTTTGTGGTTTATTGGAAGCATTTAAAGGCAGGAAGAGCAGAGATAATAAAAAAAAAGAGATCCTGAAATACAAGATTGACCAATTGTTTCCCAGTTCAAGCATTCAAATATTGCCAAAATCCAGACCCCTTGCCACACAACAACATTGCTTTGGGCAAAATTAATTTAGATTTAATTTGAAGATGGGGAACTGTGTGCTGGGATCTCTACTCTGGACAGGATATGTTTCTATATAGAAAGGAAGAACAATTGCTGTTTTCCCCATTTTACCCCAGGAAAGGATGGACTCCAAGTTCCTGACACGATACCAATAGGATAGAAAAGGCTTTTCCAGCCATGTATTAGCAAGAGCAAAGTTGAAAATCTACACTCAGGCTTTGTATCAGCAAGTCACATTTTGATTCCAGTGACAGAGCCTTTCCTTCAGCGAGCTGGATATTATCTTGTTATCAGGTTTTCCTTGAGTGCAAATTGAAACCATACAAAATAATAGTCCATTCCTCCAGAACACTTCTAGCCAAGGTGTCAAGTGAAGAGAAATTCATTATGGTGAGAGCTTGCAGCTTGGGCAGTCAGGGAAGTAATGGAATTTCCTGGAGTTGGAATGGTATTGAAGACCTGACTGGAGAGATGAGCTCAGAGAAAACTACAAGTTCAACTTATCTTTGGTCGTTGTGAAGCCCTTCTAGTTTCTGTGAGAAGTTTAGAGCCCCAGCTCTCTCTCTCTGCCAGCCAGAGGTGAATATGGAAACGTGCACCTTTCATACTTCATGTCATGGTCAGACACACAGAGCCCTCCTTCAGCAGCACCTTCTGAGAGCCCTGGTGCATCAGGAAGGTCAGAGGGGCACTGCTGGAGAGGAGCTTCCAGCAGCTTTACCTCACTGCTCTTTACATCAGTGCTCTCCCCAGTGCCTGGCCAGGGACACAAGGGCTGGCAAGAGCCTGTAGCCTTCAGCTCCTCCCCAAACCCCCAAAACACCTGACCTGCAGTGTGATGTGTGCCCTACTTTTCAGACCCCAAGACTGCTTTCTCTTCTTTCTGAACAGAAAGGACACAGCTTCAAATAGAGACCTTGCTGCATGTTCTTGGTGGAAGCAGAGCTGCCTGCTATAGCTGGCGCCTCAATAAACAGAGGCAGAATAGCTACAAACAAATGAAAATTGAATGTATTAATTTACCATGCTCTCCATGAAGTACTGAGTGCATCATTTTCTGTAAATCAAAGAGAAGATGAATGCTAAGTGTAATTCCAACTTCTCAGCACAAATATAACAAACTATCTTCTGGCTCCAAATCTCAACCAGCCACCATGCAGGAAATACATATGCATGTTAGTATTTCTTGTTTGATCAGTGTCAAGATTGCTTCCATTTTTTATTTCAAAAGAAACTAAGAAAATGCACTTTTAAAATTCACTGCCAAGCACAGATTCAGTTAGAAGATCAAAGTCCCAATTGATTGCATCCTTCACGGTCACTGCAGCAAATTCAGGGTACCAGCTGTGTTTGTCACCCTCTCAGAAAGCAGACACGGTATATTACCAGATCTTTAGCTTTATTAGCTGCACCACAGGTCCCAGAGAGACCTCAGCTCAGTTTGTTTTTCTTTCTGCTGCATATAATGCCTCTGGCTTCTGCTGTATGTGCTGCTTCATTCTGCATTTGAATTTCTTAAGTTCAGAAATGTGGCGCTCATTCCCCCGAATGGACTCCAGAGCTCCTGGAACAGGCCAATCCTTGTACATAAACATATTGATTTTGAGAGCACACTTGTATTTAGGAAGAACACTTTGGCTTTGGAGCAATATTCCCTGCTAATGTCTCATGACCAAGTAGTGGCAGGAATTTTTCTCAGTCGAGTATGTGGTTGCTCATCACAAGGCATAGCTGCAAATTCACACAGCAGGACTCCTTTGTCAAAACAATCCTCTGCTGCAGAAGTCTCTTCTGTGGGAACTCCACAGGGCTCTGAGTACTCTGACATTTCAATCAAATTCTCTCAGCTCACAACTCATTTTCAGCTCTCTGTGCTAAGCAGATTTGCTCTGGAATGGCACAAGGAGAACATTCTTTACTACTCCAGCAGCTGTCAGGGACTGCTGCTCTCAATTCCCCATCAATACACTCCATGGAAGGCAGTAAGGAGATCAGTGCAGATCCAAAGACAGCCTGGAAAATATTTCAACGAAATAATTCAGCATTCTGCCTGAGCCTACTTGTTTTTCTTCAAATATAAAATATATTCATAAAGTATATTCAGTGATTTATAATCTATGTGCAAGAATTACTGAGAAAATGTATTTTCAGCTTGAAATCAAGGTAATTCCTCAGTTTCATAAAGAGTTTTATTCCTATTTATACTTTCTATACTCCCCCCTGTTATCAGGTCCTAAACTGGTTGAACTAACTATGTGTTTCCTACTTTATTCAAAACTATATTTAATACTATGTCAGACTAGAGTCTGGCTGCCACCAGGCTGGTTAAAACCCTGGAAATCCCCTCTCAATCCTTATAATTGAGTCTCTCTTTTCTTGTCCCTGCAGATCAGAAGTGTTTCTAGTACAGTTTTTTGACTTTGCAAACTGGTTGAAGAGGCATAAAAAAAGAGAATGCAGTTGCCAGTTCTGTGACTTGCTGCAGAGCCATGGTTGTGGAAACAAGTCACTATCAAAAACTGAGATTGGGAGTGCTGATTGAATTTAGCCCTGAAGACTCATTTTTTGCTTTTGATTTTTAGATACTATAGTTATTTTTACAAAGAAAAGAGAAAAGTCTTTAATCTTACACAAAGGATTGCAGCAAAATAAGGCTTGAAACACAGATTAATGCCTGGAAAATTTATTCCAACAAGTTTATTTTGGAGAGGAAAGATTACTGGAAGTAACAATGAGATGTTGTATTAGTTTATTTCAGCAGAAAAATGTGGAAAACAATGAAGAGGAAAGGAACCCTAAATTTGCCCATGAAAACAACCTGTATAATTGTGTGGTTTTTAACACAAAGAACAGTGGAGACAAGTACCAGAAGGACAAATACCATATTTCCAGGGGAAATAAAATTTACTTTCATTTTTCAAGAGTTTTTTTTTTTTAAAAAGTGTTACCAAAAAGTGGATGAAAGTTACATCAGACCCAGAGATTTTCTTGTAATCACTGGAGAAGTTTTATATGAGAAGGCAATACAGCAAGAACAGCATGAATTTAGGTGAAGAAAAAATCCCAATGAAAATTGACCAATAAGAAGGGAATTGAGATGAACACACCTGATTGTTGTAGAAGAAATGGCTCATTACAAATATAATTTATAAAAACTCACTGAGTTATCAAATTGCTTCAAGGATGGCAATGGATATTTCTTTATTTAAAAACATTAAGCACTTTTGAGGCACAATACTTAAACAACAACCAGCACAAAATAATCTAATTATCATGTTGTCTAGCAGCACAATGACATATGGGGTTCAAATGAGTGAAGAATACTTTTTTTCAGAAGAATTTACAAGATGAGTGGCAAGGTCACTGCAAGAGTTCTTTAAATGTATAAAGTGAGGCACTTCACCTCAGGACACAGTTTATAATCCAAGGCTGAAAATCATACAATATTAAGTCCTTTAGAATTTTCTATCAGTATCTTGCCTTCCTTTATTACTACTTTAGTCAAGCTAGATTCTTAATGTAGTATTTTACAAGAGCTGAGCAAATACAGACAAGTAATACAGTAGATTAATTTGGTAATAAGGGTCTTTTTCGATTTTCAGCATTGATTATTCAGCACTATCATCAGCAAGCACTTCTTTTTCCTCACTAAAAAGATCATGCAACTCACTGTGTTAAACATAATTTTGTTCCAGTTATTCAATTAATGTCTGCACATATGCAAAGATTAGAACTTCAGACTAATCCACTTTACTGTAAGATTTTCCTCTTTCCATCCATCACCCTGGCAAAATAAGAATCCATACATATCCCATGTCTTCTAAGTGAAATAAATGCATTTGAAACAGGAAAGTTAATTCAGTTACTGACTCAGTCTTCATTCACATTTAGTGATAAACAACATCAGACCAAACAACTCTGCACTTGAAGCCATCCTTATTGCCCTTCAATACTCTTATCATCCTTCAGACACGGGCCAGACCCACATAATCAAACATTTGCAGGTGGGATCCCTCATTCCCCGAGTGAGCAGCATCTCCTGCTCCCTCCAGGGTGTTTGTTGCACAGCACAGCAGCTCCTCACTCGGTGGCTACAGGGAGGACCAGACAGCAAGGATCAGGGATGGATGAACCCTTAAGGCCACCTACAGATCTTGGAAGGTCAAGCTTCACCAAGGCTGTCAGGCACTCCACACCTTCCAGAGGCAGATTTGCATTTCAGGATGATTTATTAAGACTTTTTTTTATGTTGAAACACATGTCCAGTTGAAATATGAAGATATGAGAGCTTGCCCCAAAATATAGGGTTTTTTTCTTGATGAGAAACAGTGAAAAACTCAGTGCAGCTTCTTTGTTAAAATGAAATTAACTAAATTCACATTCCAAAAACTGATACTGAAAGCCTTTAATTTGAAGTTCTCCATAAGAAATTATCCTTTTCTGATAGTGGAAGCCTATTTCTGAGTAAATAACTCTTTTCCAGTTTCTTCTGTAGAACTCAAGCATTAATAGTTCTTGAGCATATCTTTTATATAATGAGCATATACATTTTGTCTATATAAGTTCTAGACTTATTTACACGAATAGAGATGTAGTAAAATGAGATTGAGAAACAAATGAAAGATGGAGAAGATAAGCTATTGGTACAAAGCCTCCATGCAGCCTTCATTTCCTTTTAATTTTCCATGGGTACAATAGCTGCATCCTCTGTTTGTGTTTTTCTCTGCTTTCCACTCTCACTTTATCACATTCTGCACAATAAGGTGAGAATTTTTGTCTTAACTGTGCTCTGAGACAGCTGACAGCATGGCAAGTAAATTCCAAAATGGAATGGGTTTGAATATTGGAACATGAGATTATTTCAAAGGAAAGAAATAGGATTATTTTTCTTCTCCCTTCTGACCGTTGCTTGTTTTTCACTGCCAGCCTTGGGTGAGGATTCTGAATGGAAAATCCCTAGTTCATGTGATGATCCATTTTTCCACTTTTTCCCTGGTTTGTCAAAGCCCTGAGTGTATGGCAGTGTTATGTCTCTTTTATTTAAGATCTAGGATGCTCCTAAGTAAGACAGATAGTCTGTTTTCAGTGCTGTGGCATGTGTCTGTTTGTGAATAATGAGTATGACAGACAGACTGATTAACAGGCATTTTCTATGTGGGAAGAGGCTGGAAAGGAGGACATTGTGTGGAATAATTATTAATGAAGTACAATCAGCACCATGCAATGGATCAGGACTTTGCAGGGAAGAAAGGGGGGAACATAAAGGGAAAACTGCCCAAAATCTCCAGCAAGACTGGGAAAAGGTGGTCAAGGAGAACAGCACAAAAGAGGAATAACATGAATGGAAGGCAGTGAAATGTGATCCAGAGTCACATAAACTTAATTCATGAGCACAAAGAGCCTCTCTTTGATTCTCTAATGTAGGTAAATAACAGACATGCTAGCAGTACCTCACTGACAAAATAGTATTCTATATTTTATCCTGACTGAATTAATGAGCACACAGTTGTATCAGTGTCAGTAGAGCCACAGCCTGAGTCTCATTCAGTCACTTAAATCTGCCACTCAAACACTAAATCACAGTCTCAGATTAAAGATCTGCCAAAGTGAGCACCTGCTGGCATTTCCCCACTGCTGCTATCAGCATCTCACAGTACCTGCCAAAAAGTCCCAGGCTGAACTACCCTGTCTCAGACAGACCATACAGGAACTCCAATAATAATGGAGAACATATATTTGCAGCTTACCAGCAGCAACCTATTCTATCAATTTAGCTATTCCTGACAAAGAAAACAGAATAATTCTTCAATGTTCAAAATAACCCTAAGACAGTCAGGTTTGCAGCACCTGATACTTGGTTTTTAATGATTAAGAACCAGAGCATGCAGTAGTTCACCTCTAGTGACAAACACTTGTCATGTTCATGTTTTAGCCATTCATTAATAGCTTCTAAAATTCTCAGTAAAGGAAGAGAAGGGAAGAGAAGAGAAGAGAAGGGAAGAGAAGAGAAGAGGAGAGGAGAGGAGAGGAGAGGAGAGGAGAGGAGAGGAGAGGAGAGGAGAGGAGAGGAGAGGAGAGGAGAGGAGAGGAGAGGAGAGGAGAGGAGAGGAGAGGAGAGGAGAGGAGAGGAGAGGAGAGGAGAGGAGAGGAGAGGAGAGGAGAGGAGAGGAGAGGAGAGGAGAGGAGAGGAGAGGAGAGGAGAGGAGAGGAGAGAGAATTAAAATCTGCTTTTATTTTTCCCACTAGTTTCCTACTAGTTATTATTTCCCATTGTAGTTTTTCAGAAGTAGAAGAAATAACACTGGTATAGTTTTATTTTAAAAATGAGAAGTTGCTTTATATGTCCATGGAGAGCCATCCATGGCTACTATTGTTCATCACTGATCTTTATAAACAAGTACTATTTTCACCCTCTAAAGAGGCTGTAAATTAATCTGAAAATAGGGTTATGTAATGCCTCATTTTTAAACAATTTTCTCTTTTTTTTCTCCTGAAATAAGTTTTTTGTGAAACACTAGAATCCCCTGTGAATGCCCACTGTGTCAAGTGGAAACTCAGAACCAGCATGAGACCTTCAGTTCCCATTCCCAATCACAGGGGATTTTAAAGTCCCTTCTCTATTGTTATCTCTCAGGAAAATAGTGCCTTTTTTCCCCCTCTTACCCCACTTAGTAATAAAAAATGAGTATATTTGCAATCCTGGCACCCTGAGCACCCTCACCCAGCCCTGCCAGCACAGGGTCAGTCCAGCAGAGCCAGGACACCCAGGACATTTGGATCACAGTTGCTGAAAGACAACTTTCCATTTAAAATGCATGAATACCTGAAAAGAACCTGTAAGCATGTTTATTCAATTTAACATCTGGATCATAAATAAAAGATGGCTGGAGAATGGGATTTCTTTGGAGAGTAGGGAGCTAAGTGCCTTGCCACTAACCCATTTTAGCATTTCTCTGGACTGTGATTTGCAGCTCATTTGGTTATCAGCAATCCTCGTTGTTTCCATGTTGAAGAGGCAATTTCAGTGCCTGGAGCAGTTTGATCCTTTTAGATCTGATTTGTACTGGTTTGAACTGTCTTTGGTTGGATGCAGTTGGATCTGGTTTGAACTGGTTTGGTCTGGTTTTATCCAGTTTGATCCAGCTGCAATATGCTGCCTGTATATTAATCCTCACTCTATGGAGATCTGCAGAGCTCAGCTGGAAAGAGCTGCAATGGATTTTACCCATCTGCTTTCAAATTTATTTGTTGTTCTGCTTACACTGCTCACAGGTTTTTCTGTTCCATTTCCTCTTGGTCCCCATGCCCAAACACTAGGATTATTTTGTTTAATTCAATGAATACCTACCTCAGTGATATGTGAGCCAGGCAAAAACCTCATTTGCAGGATGTAATTTCTGTTTCCAGTGTCCAGTCCTGTCAATCAACTAGTTTCAGGCTTCCACAAAACTCTGTCAGATGATACATTTTTCATGCTATCCCCTCTAATCAGTGTGAAAGGAAAAGGAATTTTATTTCATCTACAGTGGTTCTATATTAAATAAAAAGTTTGTTAAACCTCACTGAGATTCAGCAGGCACAGATAAGACAAAGCCTTAATTAATTTTTCAGCATCAAGTCTTTCTACATCAGATTTATTTTAACTCTTTACCAGTTGGAAAGTACCAATGCAGATGATCAAGGAGGCCATAATGCAGTGACTGTAGTAGATGAAATAGGATGGGAGCAAAGGAAATTATTTCCCCTCCTTCTCCTATCCCTCCTTCTCCAGACCAAGCTGTTTGGTCCTTTGTGCAATAAAGGATGTTCTTCCTGAAAACTTTCTCACATTCAGCCTCAGCTTCTTGTGAGGACTTTTCCTTCCCTGGCTAAGGACTTTCTCTCCTGGAATGCAGAACACTGTTAATACAATTTTTGTAGGATGCCCTGATATGGTCAATTACAGGTCAAGTTTTCTTTGTTAGATACAGAAAGTTGTCCACTTTAAGGTAATCTTAGGAAGGACCATGTCACCCCAGAGTGCTTACTGGGGGTCCAGAGTGGGACAGGAGAGGAATGAAATGGCATCTAAAAAACCCATAAATGCTCACTCATGTAGTCATTCCCAGTACCTGAATGTGCTGTTTCAGCACATGAGGCCCAAGTGCTTGTGAGGTGGAAGGAAACCTGCTCCTAATGTTTCTGCCCACTTTGGATCACTCCTTTCCCTTCTTCTTCTTCTTATTTTTTTTTTTCCTATTCATTTCATCATGTATATAAAGTGAAACAATAAAATTCAATTGTTTAAAGGGCAAAAAGCTGGAAACTCCATTGATTTGGTGTTGTTTCAGTTTATTTGGAAGAGCAAATTCCTGTCTGTGAGAAAGGGGTTTGTGGATAAAGGGGGTGGCATGTTCTCTGGAAAGACAGCCTGCTCAGAAACATGGAGCATTCACTGTTTGTATTTCATGTGTATATCAAAATAATAATGTAACTCTCTTCTAGACATTTTTACATTTCTTATTTTTCTGCACATTTCAATTTATATCTTTGTCCTATTAAATGTAAAAGCTTCTGAAAAATGCTTGGAAAGGGACCATATTACAAATAAAAACATCACAAAACAACGTGAGCTGCATTTCTTTTTAACAGCTCATCATCAGTTCTCTCAAGAGAATACTTGTGTCTCTGGAAAGAAAACCACTTCAGCTGAAATAATTCCTCAGCTTTTTAATTAGTACATTCCTCTTCAGGAGTCATCTTTTAATTGCTAATTACTTCACCTGTCCCTCTTTCTTAATTCTTGAAAACAAACCCCTCAGAACTTCTAGCAGTGATGTGCTTTGCTCAATGACATTTGAAGATAAAAGAAAGAATAAAAGAAAGAATAAAACTGACCAGCTCAGAGCTTAATTTTAGAATTAATATAAAATAAATCCCAGCTACTTTTTAGCTCTAATTTTATTTATGTTAATGCAAACAGAAAAGAATAGACAGTATTTCCCTGTAGCATAGAATCACTGAATGGTTTGGGTTGGAAGGGACTTTGAAGACCATCTGCTTCCAACCCCTTGGCACAGGCAGGGACACTTTCCACTAGGCCAGGTTGGTCCAAATTCCAACACAGCCTTGAGCACTCACAGCTGAAGATGGGCTGGCACAGCCTGAGAAGCCCTGAGAGCCCCAGGCACTCCAGCACTCTCCTGCTTTTGAGTAGCTGCTCTAAGGACACTGCTGGGAGCCAAGAAAGCAGCCTTTACTCAGGCTGCTCAAGGACAAGAAATTATAACAATGATTAAACACCTGCTGGACACATGATGTTTTGCAGAAAGCATGTTTTCAAAGAGGTGTTGCCCTCTTGGACCAATGAGCCTTTTCTATTCTGTATGGCACAAACTACCCTATATAAGTGCAGAGTTCCTTTAAATAAAGCTCTCTTTACTTCTCTATTACACCAAGAATTATGTTGCATTATCCTTTTTGCCGCTCTCCTAAAGCTCAAAGGCAACGAGTAGCAGCTTCTACCACAGACTGATGGCCTTTTCAGGACAGTGTTCTGTGTCACTAATTGCTCTCTCCTCTATAACAGGTCCCATGGGGGAGCCTTGCTGCCTCCTGGCAAAGAGCCTGTGACCTTTCCAGGAGCAGAAAGTGCCTGTACACTCACTAGAAATGATGCTCACCTGTGGTTTTTGCAGGTAAACCATCATTTTAAGTTTCATTTGGGAAAGCTGAGAAAATTGAGTTAGAACAATGCTAATATTTTATGTAATATAATGATTCCAGTTCAATCCTGGAGATCTCTCAACCATGCTTTCACACCGTGCCTTCAAATCTACAACAAAACAGTAAAGAGTTCTGAAACACCAACATACATGGGGTGTTTGAGTAAATATTGTGCTTTGAAAGTATGAGAGCTGTAAGTAGCAGGAAAAATAAATTACTTAGAAAAAAATGCATATTCCTCTTTTAAACTCCTATATAAGCTTTTTTTTGGAAGACCTAAAATTGGTCTTCCAAAAAACTGTTCTATTATTTCTGCACAACAGGCTGCCTGGCCTACTGCTGCTCAATGATTATTTTTATGTGAACTTCAAGAGCATCTGCTTTATTTAAAAATACATATTTTATTTTCTCCTTCATGCAGGAGTTTGCTTTTTTCTCAGCAGTAATTCTATTTGTCTGGGTTCCAGTATCACTGAACCCAAACAAGTCTGTTTATTCTTCTGCAATTTGAGTCACAAGAAGGATAAACCCAGACACCAAAGTGTCTCTGAGCACTGCCACACTAAAAGCAGCCACTTGAGGTATTGTGCACACTCACACAGGTTGTAAGATAAAAATTAGAAACCCTCCAAATCCCTACTCAGAGACGCAAGTCTGTCCAATTTCATCTCCACATCTGTATTTGGTGTTACTATTACAGATTCATTCTTTATACTTTCCTTTATACTTTAAAAATATTTTCCTAGTTTTAAAAAATAGATATATTTTTTACAAGAAAAGTGATTGGACAAGGCTTTCAATTGAAAAAGTATAAATTTAGATCAGATATTAAGAAAAATTTCTTCCCTGTGAAAAGGAAGGCCCTGGCACAGGTTGCCCAGAGCAGCTGTGGCTGCCCCACCCCTGGAAATGTTCAAGGGCAGGTTGGATGGGGCTTGGAGCAGCCTGGGACAGTGGAAGGTGTCCCTGCCCATGGCAGGGTGCTGGGTCTGGATGATTTTTTTAAGGTCTCTTCTAACCTAAACCACTCTATTATTCTGTGATTCTAGGGAAGAGCACACTGACAGGCTTCAACTCCAGGACAATCACCTTTGTTGTAGGACCAGGACAACTTCAGTGACTTCACCAATTTTCATCTGAATCACATAATCACATATCAGGAAATCTGGCTCATCAGCCTGATGTGATGGTATAGAAGGACTTTGAAGCAGAGTGATTCATCACAGGGACTGATTCTCAGGGCTCTGCTGTGTGAAAGGCTTGGCTGGATGTGTGCCAGAAGAGAGCAGGAGATAAAAAATAGACATATTCAGTGAGCATCCTTTTATTTTTTAAGTCACCAATAAACACAATAAATATTTATGTTAAAACAATGATTTAACAGCTTCTGAAAAATGAGAAAATCCCAGTGTTGAGTAACAGCTGACTGCTTCAAATCTAACACAGCTGATCAAGCAAAGTTGATGAAATTGAGGAAAACTGTGAAGATTGATCTCACAGTCACACACACATGAATAAAAAAAAAAAAAAAAAAAAAAAAAAAAAAAAAAAAAAGAAGGTCTGCGGAGGAGAATTTCTAACAAAGAAAGTTTGATTTTGAAAGGGTAGAAAAAGAAATGACTACTTGAAACATCTCTTTACTGCAAAGAGCAACAGCAAATCAAGTGCCTGGTTGATTAAAAATTTGCTGTAGATGTAAGGGATGAGTGGAAGGTACGGAGTCTCCAGCTGGCTGGTTCTGTCTGTAACTGCTGATGGGATTTGGTCTTGGTCACAGGAGCCTTTGGAGACTCAGAGTGGGCAGGAACTGCCCCAGGCAATGGATCAGTGATGATGAGAGGCACCACCAAGAGCAGCAGGTGAGGCTGAAGTGGGGTGGATGAGGGCAAGACTTTATCTCAGATCCTCAAAAGTGGCTGTGGCAGTGAAACAGCTCCTTCCACCTTGAAAACTGTGAATTTTTAACTTTTCTGTTAAAAGGCTCTGTGCTCCCAAGAAGTTGGCAACATTGGTAACACCCAACACATTTTCTTATATCACAACTAAGGAATTAACCCTACTTAGTTTTTTCAAAATTACCTTTTTTTTTCTACTTCTGCTTGACATGGAGCCAAATAGCCCAGTGTCTAATAAATGGAAGCTCTATAACTTCATATAGTTGAAAGAGCAAGAAAAAAATTTAAAAATGTATCAGTACAGATTTTTAGTAGCCTTGTTTTTGAAAGTAAAGCTTTTACATTAATTAGTGTCTCCACATGCTTACAGATTTGGACATGTCCCTGAAAAGAGTTTCTAGGGATTGGAAGCCTCTGGCAGACTTCAGCAAAATATAATAGGTCAGAGTAGAAAAGTCCATTAATACTCTACCCAACCCATTGTGAAAAGAAAAATGGATTCTGTAAATGAATATTAAATCAAGACCCTAAGCAAGGGAAAAATTACATTACCTTCTGATTTCAAATCTTTATAAACAGCACAGAAAGAGGGATGGCAAACATCTTTGGCTCAGAGGCATCTCACCCCCTTTCAAACCTTCAAATTTGCATTTTCCAGGCAGGGCCCCTTGCACTTCAGTGGCATCCACAGAGCAAATGAACCTGGGAGCTGACATACAATAAGCTCCACCTGAATATGAGGAAAAACTTCTTTACTGTGAGGGTGACAGAGCACTGGAAGAGACTGAGAAGGATTGTGGAGTTTCCTTCCCTGCAGGTATTGAAAAGCCATTGGAGATGATCCTGTGACAGATGAACCTGCTTTGGCAGTGGGGAAGGGCTGGATGGTCTCCAGAGCTCCCTTCCAGCTCCACCCCTCCTGTGATTAAGGGATTTAAGGAGCTGGCAGGATCAGCACACAGAGCACGTTGGGGCAGTAGATTCCAATACAGTTTTCCAAGTATTTATTTTCAAAGCCTATGGTGACCATTCTGCTATAGCACAGGTTTGGAAGAGATTAATGTATGTTCTTTACATTGGAAAGGATAATTTTTTCTATTGCTGAAACCACACTGATTGCATATTAAAGCCACTAGTATCTAACATTTAATCTGAAAATTTCTTAGCTGTAGAAACTACCTTGCAAGTGTCTTCTTATATTCAAGACATGCCTCTACTAAAAAAATTAAAAATGAAAAAATTGTATTAGTCTGGAAGGCATTTTGGACCTTTGGTTCAATTGAAATGGATTTTTTGTCATATTTTTATGAAAACCTAAAATACTGGCTTGTTACCATCCACCTTACCTCACGTGGAAATGAAAATGAGAAAATAATCAAGTACATGGAGACTAATCATCAAGTAAAAGGAAAACGGTAATTAGACAAACCAAAGTGCTCTGGGGCAGGACAAGATAAATATTTGTCCCCAGGGAGATGACAAGCTGTACTTTGCTTGGCAGCCAGGAAAAACACCAATATACACCAGAGGAAAGAGCTCAATTAAAGCAATTAAAGAAACACTGATCAGGAGCTGACCAAGTTGAAAGATTTTCAAAATGCAAACAGTTATGTTCATGACTGATGACATTCCTGTGTGCTGGGGTATTTAATACATTTTCTCTCTTGATACAGCTTCTCTTTGATCAGTCAGGGAATAGTATTTAAGCATAAATGTTGCTGTAATAGACTTCATAACCCATTACAAGTTAGACAAGTATTTCTACAGTGAATTTGGGTTAAGAGAATAAATTAGAATTATATTTCTACATCTTGTACCTTTCTTGGTGATAATTTGACAGTTTTGTTACTAAAACCATAAATCTGGTTGAGCTCATCATAAAGGCCACGTGAGAAAATCAAAACTAACCGCTCTCTCAGTTTTGAATTATTTTTAATTTAGGAGAAAGAATTATTCCCCTTCCCAGAAACAGGACTGATTGATTGAAACAGGGCGGATTGATTACCTGTAGTTGCCTCAGGTTGATAGCCTAGGTGCAATCACAACAAGAAAAATCTTGAAAACTCTACGAACTCTGATTTTGCAACGTTCCAGTTTTTCCTTCTGCTTCTGCAACAGAAGCAAAACTTAGCTTGGCTGGAAGTTGTTTACATTTTGCTCTAGCACATTTACCATGGCACAGCCATCTGTTTCCAGCCTGCTGGCTCTGGTAGTACATCAGGAAACCCTGACCCCACAGGCTCCTGCGTCAGTCGGGGGCAGAGTGGGCTCGGGCTTTGTGCGCCACTGGAGCTTTACTGCCTTGGCAGAACTGGCAGGACACACTGTGAAAAAGCCCAGAACTGAATATCCTGCCTTGCTTCAATGAATAAGGAAAGGGAAGTCAGTATTATAGACTCTAAACATACCATAAACTCAGTGGGAAAAATCTCTCTGATGATTTCGCAGGAGGTAGGGAAAGGTTAATGTAATTATTCATTTATATGATTTTATTGCAGCTTCTTGTCCTCCTCTTGACTCCACCAAACCTCTCTCTACCCCAATAAGAGACAACCACCAAACCTACAACAAATCCTTCACATCACACCACTGTTGTTAGAGGGATAGTCAGGTATCTCAAATTAGACAACAGAATCCTTAAGTACATGCTTAACTAAAACACTGAGTATTGGGACTTAAATATGTCTTTAAAGGCTTTGTTCAGCTGTGCCACAAAGCAGAATGTCACTTTCCAGACCAAATATCAGCTATCATTTTCTTCCCTACAGCCAAGCTGCTACACAGGTTCCTTGGAGCACATCAGGGCTTGATTCCCTGCCAGCTGCAGCTGTTGCAGCTTGGAAAATGTCTCTGACTCACATGCCAGACCCCAAATAGCTTTTCCTGCCCCAGGGCCCTCTTCCACTAATAAACATAAATTACAGGGGTTTGCCTTTAGATTTAAATTTTCCTTATCAGCCTTAAGGAAATGTAGAAACAGCATCTACAATTTCCATTTTGGAGCAGTCAATTTCAACATGGAGGTGCTTCTATATCAAGCATTGTGCCATGGAGTTTTCAACGTTGAACTGTGCAATTTTTATTACAAACTTTTATGTTGTAATGTTTCCTGTAAGCTTCCATTAAAGCACCAGCCCTTCTGCAGATTAGTTGGGTTTTAACCTGCTCCCAGAGTACCAGTCCTGTGCTCCTTAACCCCGCTGCAGCTCCTGTACTAGGGAAAGGGAGGAGTAAACTGGCCAATATTCAACAGTTTGGGGCTTTCTTCTTCCCTTGAAAGAGCACTTTTCTTTCTCAAAATAACCCCTCTGCCCTATCCTTCTGCTTGACAAACCTTCTGAAGCCTCAGTGTGAGCTGACTGAGAAGCAGAGCTATATCCTCTGCACATGGCACAGGTACTGCAAAGATGTGGTTTCAACAACAATTCCCAAGGCAACTTTCAACATTTCTTTGAATATACTACACACAGGTTTTAAGGATTTTCATTAAACTCATCTAGCAAGAAACAATCTACAAAACACCTGTTATCCACAAGAAAAAAACAAAATCGACATAAATATATAGCAGAAAGCATAATACTGAAATATGCTTTTTAAAATTGTGAATCAGAACTTTTAGAAGGGAAAAAAGAAAAAAAAAACATAAGAAAGAGTCAGAAAATGTACTTTAGTTGTTAAGAAACATCTATTATTAATTCCAGCAAGGCAGGTGTCCTGGGGAGGGCTTGTGGGGGTTTTCTGGTTGCTGGCAGCTCTGTGATGGTGCTTTAGGTGGTTCAGGATGGGACTGGGCTCAGTAGTCCCTTGGATGCTCAGCATGTCACAAAGCCTGGAGGCACTGACCTGCTTGTATGGATGGGGTGAGCTGGCTGAAACTGGTTGGGAAGCCTTTTACTTCTGATACAGACACTCCTGAGTTTTCATTTGTATTCTAATAAAGCCTTGGTGTAGTCTGAGAGAATGCTGATCTTTGCAGGGAGTTGCTGTTGCACAAGGCAGAGTGCTGGCCTGGGGTCTGCTCCCGTTAGGAAACAGTGATTGAGTGAGTGTTGCTTTTAAACAAATGTCTTACTAAACCTGATTTAAAATGTTGTGGGAGAACAGTAAGTAATGTGATCCTGTAATCTGACAAATTTTCAAACTAAATACGAAATTCTTAGCTCTGCAGGTTCTTATGGGTGTTTATGTATTGTATGCTGTAGAACAATATTTCTGAATTATTGCAAGTGCCAACAGGTGAACAAAAGTAATTTTCATGCAAAAAAATTACTTTAGTTGGTACTTTGTTCCTTTTCCTGTCATTTGGAAATTATACTATTACCAAAAACTGCAACAAATTAATACATTAATACATTAATGCATTAATGCATTAATACATTTCTAAAGTGGATGCATGTTTTTAGCCATAATAAGAAATGCTCATTAGTTATTAAAAAGGAGGCTTATCAAAGTTTATTATATTTAGTATATTTAATCTGTATGAATGTTTGGGCTTCTTAAGGGAGTGAATAAAGAAACTGGAAGGTGATTTAATTTTAGGTTTTCACTCTGTTTACTAAAAATGTAACTTTAAAGAAACAAAGAATAGTGCTGGGGAAGAACATGGCAGCAAAGGCCTGGCAGCTGCACCTCTTGCTTGAGCACTTGGAGGTTGCTGCTGAACAAGCAGAGGTTTGATGGCTCAAAATCAACACCAGCTTTGACTTGCAGAAAAGGGCTGGAGCAGTGAGGAGAATGCTGCCCTCCACCTCTGGGCAATGGCAGGAATCTTCCTTGGAGCTCTCAGCAGATTGCCCATCACTTAAAGGGAATTTGGGGTTTTTGAAAGAAGAAACAGGTTTTGGGGAATGAGGTTCTGGAAATAGGCTTTCCAACAGGAATTTTAATGTAAGTTTAATTTATGGAAGCAGTAACATAAATTGAGGCCTGGATTCCAGGGCCCTGGAGGTACCACTTGGTCCTGTGTTCCCATGCTGCTCTTTCCAGGTGCAGGACAATGAAAAATCCTGGCTACAGCAAAATACAGAAAAAAAGAAATAGAATAATATTCCTATAATTTCCTAATTTAACAGGCTCATGTAAAATGAGAGTTACAGAAAACATTGTTTGCTTTTTTTTTTTACTAACCTTCTGGGATCAGTGTGGGAATTATTCATAATTGTAGATTAATTTATTAAATCCTCCAAGTAATATGTTGTAGCATTCTTGGATAATGCTCAGATAAGTAAGTAAATCAGAGGGTTAACAGCCTGAGAAGTGTTACAGCGTTTGCAATTCATAGCTGTTCTAAAAGCTACTTCACAAAGCAGCTGGTGAGCATACAATGAGGATACAAAGATTTCTATCCAGCTGTCAACTGTCTTACACATTTTCATCCATCAAGTGCTTTAAAGGGGCACCTTCCTACACAGCTGTAATTTAAGCCTCATAGCTGTGACATCCTAGGTCCATTTTATGCAAATAGGAATTATCTATATGCCAAAAAACCCTCTTGATCTCCCTAGTGTGATCTTGAAAATTGAAAAATTCAATAGATCTTTCTATCCCAACTACACAGATGCATATAGAAGAGCATTTCCTGGCTAAAGAGTTCCTCTGAGTAGTAAATATCTACTGCTCTTTTCTTGGGTTTTGTTCCTTGCTTTTGCTTTTATGGATTTTATCACAGTTCCTACAATAAATCTTGTGTGCATTTGCAACAATAGCTCTGCAGAGATATTGGTTGCTCCCTCCTTTCCAACTATTCCAATATTCAGGATTAGATTGTTCACAGTTAAGAGTAAGACCACAGACATATAAAATGTGCTTTCTTATTTTTCCTACTGTTGCTTTCATTAAAAAGTCTTCCTGTTGCATTTTCTCAAAGCTTATCTCTGAAAGGCATACATTTAAGAGTATGTGTCTACTTTCATTAAAATAATACTTTTTGCAGCTAAACATAAATCTGGAAGTCTGGAAAGACTATGTAGTCTATTAAGACTAAAAAAGCTTGTTTTATTTCCTGTAGCTTGTGATGTTCAGTTAACCTGCAAATATTTCAATAGCATTCAGGGAATAGTCCTAAGCCAATTTTTGATTACTCTTGCAAGCATTTTTAGCTGTATTTAAGTATTTAGATAATTTAATATGTGATGTCTAACAGCCATAATATCTGACTGAGGCCTGCCAAACACTCATTTAACTTACTGACTTCCTTGACAGTAAATATTCATGAAGTAGTGGTAACTTGGATGAATGTTTTAAGATCAAAATGAGTATTAAAGGACAGATGTTGCTTTCACTGAGCTGTTCTCTGCACCTTGCAAGGAGAGAGATGGAGCAGAGCCAAGGCAGCAGGAGCAGGGCTGATCTCAGCTCTGGCATTTTGAAGCTCCTGCCATGAGTCTGGATGGCATTTTTAAACATGAATTAGCTGCAGGAACATGAGCTGGGTTGGGAATAAGTATATAATGCAAGTTAAATGCTATTGCCACTGCATTCCTGGCCTTTCTGCTGAGGCTTTTCTGGGATGTGCTGGATCTCTGCCTCTGTTGGGCTTATTGGGACCCTTGGCTGGAAAGGAAGAGAACAGGAGCCTCATTGAGGTGATGATGTTCATGCCAGTATGCACAGGGGCTCCTCCCAGCCTTTTAGTCTTCTTGGCTTAGCCTGATGTCCACAGGAGCTGGAATGCTGAGATAAACACTGAACTTTGGCTTATGGTCAGCCCTGATAATTGACTTTAGTCTGAAGGACCACAGTAAATACTACTGAGTATATTAGTATTGACCTGGCTGCAAGATCAGTGCCTGTGGTTCAGCTGGGAGTGGATTTGAACAAATCTGTGTAGCCCTGCATGTATTTTATAATACCACATTTAATGAGCTGTTCATTCTGGTTGTTGCAACTGCATAAAAACCAAATATATTGTCTGTTCCCAGCACAGATAAATCCTGGTGCTGTTTCTCTATTTAGTTGACAACTGCCTAATAGCAACACTCTGCCCTGGCTGTCAGGGTGTGTGTAGGAGTCCTTCAGCCTAATTTTGCATTCTGTTAACACCATATTTCTTTTAAATGTTTTCTGTCATTGTTGCAGCTCGTGTTTTGTAGACTTGTCCATGCTGACACAGCCTGGTGCAAGGAACACCAATTTACCTCTGTTTTGTGTTCATTATTTTCTGGATCTCTGCTGCAATTCACAAATCCATGCCAATGTCACTTTGCACAGTCTGTAGCTCCCAGGTTCTCTTGCCACTTAATTGGAAGCACTTTTGACAGGAAGGACAGATATGCCTGAGGAAGAAGTAGTGTGTTGGGGAGAGTGTTCAGATAAAGCTGAAATTAATAAGTAGATGAGTTTATGATGCTCTTGAATAAAGTGGCTAATCAATAAAGCACACTTTAACAAATCCTTTAACTCATCCTTTATAAGTGCAGGGACTTGGCTGTGGCTGGAAGAGAGAAAATGTTTGAGAAACTTGCTTTTGTGGTGTTACCAGGGCTCTCACAGTAAAAGTTAAGGTTTTAAAGCAATCTTTGAGACGTATTTTCCAGAAATGTGTTGTAAATATTTTGTACTTAGAACAAGAAAAATAAGTAGACATGGTTATAGGATGTGTTGTTAGAAGAATGTTTCTTTTCCACTACTGGCGTGGGGTATTTGTATGCTCTGGGTTTTTTTGGGTTTTTTTGTTTTTTTAATGCAAAACAGCCTAAAGGGCCACAGCTGCTACCAATTTACCAATTGGACAGGCTGGCATTAGGAAGGGTACACTGCTATAATGACTTTTCTCTTTTTTTTCCCTCTCTTTTTTAAAATAAATATATTTTCCTGATTCTACATTCAATACCATTGCTGAGACCCCCCCCAAGCAGTCTCTTTCTCCATGCAGAGGTTTCCTTACAGCTGTCCTATCAATGAAAAATGTGACTTCTTAAGTGTTCATCAAGTGCATGGATGTGAGTCCATGCAGGCTGGGCCATAACTCTTAAGTGCCATTTTGCAGTCTTTATTTCACTTGGTATTTGTATTCTAATGGTTTTATTCCTTGCAGCCAAGCAGGGCAGGTTACTTGTTATTCCAAAGTTATTGAAAAACTAACCCCTTACAGTCTGTCTATCCTTCATTCTGTCTGTCCTGGGTTTTTCTTTGAAGTGAGACAGATTCTGTTTCCTCTTTACATTGTTGGCTTTGTTATTGGCTATAAGAGTCAACCCCAAACTGGATAGAGCCACTATAAAATAATATCCTAAAGCAAAGTGTGATTTTATTGCTGGCCTGTGGTGCATGCTGCTCTCCCAATGGAGTTTTCTTAGTATTGAGGGAAAATTCCTCCACAAAAATGAATTTCCTTGGCAATCTCCTTGCCCATTACACTCATAGCAATAGAATTGTTCAGATTGGAAAAAAATCTCCAAGATCCTCAAGTCCAAGCATTAACCTGACACTGCTAGGTGCAGCACTACCCCATGTCCCTAAGCACAAAACCTACTTGTTTTTTAAATTACTCCAGGAATGGTGATTCCAGCACTGCCCTGGGCAGCCTCACTTGGCCTCACTCTCAGTGAAGAAATGCTTCTAATTTCCAATCTAAACCTCCCCTGGTGCAACATGGGGCTCTGTCCTCTTGTCCTATAAACACCCAGTTGTTCAAACCCCAGTTTTTATTAAAATACAAGGGTAAATCATGCAGAGTCAATTGCATATGTTGCTCCCTGATGACTTCTGCCACACATTCTCCATTATTTATTTCTTTTTAAATTTCCATATAATTCCTGAAGTGGGCTCTTTATCAAGTATGGAGATTCTGGACAATAGTTTATGGTAGCAAGGACCCATTTGTCAAACTACATACTGTGACATGCTCTTAGCAGAGTGGCCATGGCAAGCAGATGTTTGGGATTTGGAGAAGCATTGCTGTGGATTTTCCACTTGCTTTCATTTCTGATCTTCCTGTGTAATCAATATCATGGCCTGCAACTCTAAAATCAGCATTCCCAGGAAGGAATTCTCTTCACTGAGGCATCTGGTGATTTTATCTGCAAGCAGGAAGCTGGCCAAACTCATAAAGCATCTGCCTTGTTAGTCCTGCTCCTCTGCCTCCATGCTTAGTTTTATAGTTGTGTGATGCCTTTCCAGATTGGTTTAAATTTAAAATATGACATGGAACACGTTTCAAAACAAGATTAAAATGACAGTACGGTTTGGACTTCATCCTAAAAACACTTGTTTTCCCTGGTCCTTAAGGACACAGACTCTGCTCTGGTTTGTTTGCTGCCCTGGGTTTCAGATCCAATCTGGGCATGAGAATACCTCACATGGATACAACTCAGCAGCAGGAGATCCCTCTAGGCTGAGACAATTTGGCCCCAAAGTAGCATGAGGCAGTGCAGAACCAAAGCTGGAATACAGTTTCTTCTGTCACAACGTGTATTTTGCTGTACTTTTTGTTTATACTTTAAACAATAGACCACCAATAACAGCGAGATGGGGGAAGCTGCTGAGCCTTTTGGACACATTTCCTCTCCCACTTTCCTAATCACTAATGAACATTATCCAAGGAGCTTTTATTCCTGTCAGAAATATTTAATTTCTCATGTATGACTTGGGGACATAGTCAAAATGGAAAGAAGTGGAAAAACTACCCAATGCCTCCCCAAACTGCATATATGTTCATTTGTGCCTCAGTGGAATAATACAAATATTTGAGTGTCTTTATTTTCCTTAATATTGTTGAGGGAGTGGATCCCTGCAACAAGTGTTATTCCACAAATCTTGCCTATTGGAAAGACTCATTAGAAAAAACAACTCTAGTAAATATTGAAGCAAGGGAAAATTTAAATTTATTGCTGCTGTTTCAGTGTTCGGTTTTTTTTTTTTTTTTTAAATGCATCCAGTCTGAGGTTCCCTTGCAGAGACTAAAGAAATTCCACTTGTTTTGCTGCTGGGACTGAGGGAGACCCATGGATCTGGTGCAGTCAAGCCTGTCTCTGTGCACTTGCTTCCCGAGCCCCTGCTGGCAAGGGGAACATTTCTTCCTTTGCTGTAATGTCTAAAATGGCTTTTCTCAGCCTCTTGTAAAAGGAGCAGGCTTTTATCACATCTTTTCTCGACCCTGCACATTCCCACAGGAATGCAGTTTCTTTTCATGGATGGCTGCTACACAGAGCTATAAAATCACACATGGCCACACTCTGCCACCACAGCAATGTGTGCTTGAGACTGGCAAATTTCTACTAAATCACCCCCTTTGCTTAATCCCAACCTATTTCCAATTCCAGTAATTAATGTGTGTGCACTGAGCTGGGGAATACAGGGGGCTGTGTAAATGAATGTAAGGGGTTTGCAGAGCACCCACTCCAGCAGGTTAAATGGAATGTGTGCAGGAAATATTCCCTTACACCTGCTGCATGGGAATGTGGAGCTCAGGCAGGCTGCAATCACCCCTGTGACTGCCAGGAGCATGTTATAGATGGATTCTGTCTTGGGAGCTTAAGCACAAAAATGAGACCGAGTTTTGTGGCTATTGATTTTGCTATTTGCTTCAGCAGTCATTTAAATGAGTGTGGAAGGGAACTCTTGGGTGTTACACCACCAAGAAATAATTTCCATGAAGTAATTGTGGATTGTGTCATTTCTAGACATCCTGACTGCATTTCCTACATGGGAATTCAGGACAGAGAGAGGTACAGGATCAGTGTGCTTATTAACCTGCTGGCTTTCTAGTCTATTATTTCCTGAACACTGTTTTATAACATACTTTATGTAATTAGTGCAAATCCTCTTATAAAGACTGCTCTCCTTGCAACAATATAATCTGAGCCTGGAAGAAACACTTTGGGTTTTAATTTCTTAAGATGTTACTCCTTGGATAAAGAAATTGCTGAAATTTGATGGGTCCAACTGATGACAAATAGTCTTCATTTCTCTTCCTTTTTTCTCTTCTTCATAAAAACTATTTTACTTTAGCACCAGAGCAGGGTTTGAGATACTTGACCACACCTGGCTTTTCTGAGGCTTGTGTCAGGAAAAAGGTCTGCCACTGTAAAAAGCACAAATTTGCAGGATCTGTGTTAAGGCCAAATCTTTCACAAAGAAAAACCTCTCTACCTACCTGGTGATGTGCAGCATAGAATACAGAAATAGCACAGGTGGGACTTTAAAGAATAAACCTGCTGAGCCAGAGAGGTACTGAAAACTTTGGCAGAAATCTACTCTGTCCCAGTAGGTCACAGTGCACTTGTGGAGGTTGTAGTGTACAGATAAAAAACCTGAAAGAGCAATTGCCCAACTTTCCCACTCCCTCAAAAAAACTCCTCTTCAACCAAAATTGTGTACAATTCTGAGGAAATAAGAGAGTATTTTCACCTATTTTGTAAAAGTTGGGTGTTTTCTGCATATCTGTGTAGAATGAAAGGATACCTTGGCTCAGGTAGGTATGATAGCAGCAAAAAAGCATGTGCTTATTTACTCATTAAAACTGCTGACAGGGATTTAAAATTCAAGGATTCTGTCCCTTGTGACTCCATCTTCAAAAGAGCATTAAATTACATTGTCTCAAAAATATGTGATTACAGTTTCTGGACTAGTTTTCAGGTCTTTTTAAGATCAGACAGATGCAAAGTGCCTAGAATGTTAATTTTCCTACTCCTTGGGGAGCTGCAACAAGGCCACATTGGGAGATGTATAATTTAAGTGCATCAGAGGCTCTTTATGAAAAAATTTCATTGATTTTTAGCTACATATTCAAATATATTAAAATTAATATCCTGGACTGCCTTGCTGTATTTTTACTGGCCTAGCTTCTACACAGTCTGAAAGAAGACTTTCCTACCTCTGCATCTTTTCCCCTGTTATTACAGGAGATAGTTTTGATGCTTTTCCTGCTTTTCAAAAAGCATACAGGGTATGATCTTGCATTTATTTCGTGAACAAAATGTATTTGAATGTTAGAGGAAAGCCAAGTCTTGTTTATTTAATCATGTGTAAATGGATTTCAGAAGAGCTGAATGAGTATCAGTGTAAGTAGCATAAGCCTTATTATCAAAGTTTCATCCACCTCACGGGACTAATTTATCTATTCATCCAGGTTTGTGCCTGAGGAGGGAAGATCAGAAGAAAAAAAAAATTTAGTAGGAACTAGTCTCCTTTGATCACACATTTTATGATACATCATAAGTGATACAGCATTTTAGTGCCCAAGGTTTGCTAAAAGCTCAATAAATGACTTCAATTTACAGGTGGCAAAGCAGGGAACCTTTCTGTGGAAAAGATCAGTGAACTGAGTGTATGGTCATATCCTTAAATATAACAGATGCAGTAAAAATGCACCCCCAATTATGGCAGGCTTTTCATGGACCTGACTTGTAATCACTTCAGAATCATTTGTCTGAGATTTTAATGTTAAAATGGAGGTGTCCTGACCTGCAGGGTAAAGACCAACAGGTAAATGACTCTGGTAGTCACTCCAGATTGCTAGATTGCATGCAAAAAATGATCTTATAGCCCAACCCAACCCAAGCTTCTCCTTTTCTGTCAAGCCCTTGCATATTGTACAGGAAATTCTTGGAATGGAGCCAGCTACAATTTATTTGTGTTTTCATTAATGGTCAGCACAGCCACTGAAATAGGAACATAGAAGTAGACAGGAAGGACTAAACCAAACCTCAGGTGTGAGGTAAAGTGTTGGGTCTGCCAGGAAACCAGAAATTTCTTTAGAATGGATGCCTGATTTTATATATATATATATATATATATATATATATATATATATATACATTGTTTTCTTTGCCTGGAAAAGAGATCTGTATTTCTGTGTTCAGCTACTATTTTAATAATTAACAAAAAAACATGCCTTTTATGCATGTTAAAATTGTCCTTCATTGTAGCTTTTCTGAAGGTCAAATTCATCAGTGTACTGAGATGCAATTGGCAAAAAATATCTGTAGTAGATGCAAACCTTGTTTTGCATAAACTAAGTCAAACTGATAAGCAATTTCTTGAGTTCCCTTTCTATTAGGTCTAGTTCCACACATTCTTCTTAGGGTCTAAAATCCACAGTTAATTTTTATTCCCTAGAAGTTTTCATAGTCACTGTCTGTCACTGGACCTAACTACACAGATTTAGCTCTTTTAACCTTCCCTAATAAGTCAGTCTGCCTCCATCTGCCTCAGTTGATGTTGCTCTCTGAGCACCTCCAGAGTGTCCATCTCCTGTTAACGAGGTGAACTACCACCAAAACTCTTGGGAATGAGACTAATTCTTTCCTGATTTCTGGCATGACTGTCTCAGTTTGAAAGGCAGTATCTGCTAAGGAAGGCAGCAGCTTCCCTTGGAATGGAAAATGCAGACCTTCTCCCTCTGAATTATGATAATTTTGAAATTAAGGGTTTCTTGGACAAAGATATGAGGGTACGAATAACAGTTCTTTATTAGTATGTATAAATAAAATACCCCCTACAAATTAATAGGAAAATTAAAATAAAATGCAGTGGTACAAAAAAAAAAACACTGACAGAGTCAGAATACAACCTGACCCTGTCAGTCAGAGTGTTTGCAGCAGTTTGATTAAATGGTGGCTCCAGTCCTCCTGCAGCTAAAGCAGTGATCCTGCAGAAGGGTGAAGTTTTCCTCTGAAGGTCCAGTGGTGGTGTAGATGGGCCTTGTCTTCCTATGAGAATCCTGTGGAAAAAGTCTGCCTTGGTTTCCAAATCTCAGTTTTTGTCTAGGTAGGAAATGTTTGGCTCCTCCCCCTGGGTGGAGCATCTCCCAATGGGATGATGTAATTTTATCACGCAATGGCCCATTAACAGGAGAAATCTTCCTGGAGGAAGGATGGGTAGTGGAAGAGATAAAGATCACTGCTGCACCTGGTTTTAACAGTTGGTAATAGAACACATACTGCTGGTTACATCTTGTATTGCAACCTAAGACAATGACCCTTCGTGTGAGGAGTGGACAAGTGGGGAGCTCACAGCAAAATGTGTGTTACTTGTGATAGATCTGAGATGGGAGAGCTGATAGTACTGACTGACTGATAATCAAGTGTCTCTTGAAGCATTAGGCAGTCCTTTTTTATGTACTCTAGAGCCCAGTCCTAGAGGCACCTGCAAGATAGAGAGGATCAACATATTAAGTTTAACTTACTAATTAATTGGGAAGCCAGCCACAAGGAAAGAGAAATCCTTACAGTCCTTGGTGCTCGGGAGATCTTTGATTGTGCTTGAACCTACACAGTTTTCCTAGGGAAGGAAATGATATTTCAGTAATTGAAGAAAAGTGGTTTTAAATTTGCCACTGGCAAAATTTTAGTTACACTAAGTTTAAAACTACTTCCTTGCTTGTCTCATATTTGGGGTTTGGTAGGCTACCCACAAGTAGTGTCCAGTAGTTTCTTAAAATCTCCATTATATTGTATGCATTAATGTCCATTGTACTTTCAATAACATGTTTTGAGTGAGCTTGGAAGAGTGAGGGTTCAAGGCCAGGCTGGATGTGAGCAGCCTGATCTAGGGGAATGTGTCCCTGCCCATGACAGGGGTATGGGAGGGGACAGTCTTTAAGGTCCCTTCCAGCCCAAGGCATTCTGTGACTCTATGACATGGTTATATTTAGTGTTAAATGAGCCTGTTCTGGTTTGGTGGTAATTTGCTGAACCCCTTTTCTTGTGCTGGGACTGTTCAGTCTCAGGGTACATGTTTGGCTGGTGGCTACAGAGTCCCCTGCTCTGCCTGTGCTGTGGTGGATCCATCAGAATGCCAGCCCTGGTAGGAGAGGCAGACAGCAGTGCTCTGCAATCCACAAAATTCATTAAAAATTCTAAGGAAAAATGAAACTACCTGACTGAAAAATCCTGTCATCACTCTCTGAACTTTCACAGTTCACGCTGAAGGCTTGGGGATTTATCCATAGATATATATATATTTATAAAGGGGAGAAGGGAAAAAAAAAGCAATCTGAAGCTCTTCTGGCATGCTGGCACTGTCTGCTGCTGCGTTAGCACAGCCCTGATGGGCTGGCAAGGTGCCTGGAAGGAGCAGGCAGCTGCCTGATCCTTCCACAGGCTCCGTGCTGGGCAGGGGCCATGCCTGCAGCACAACCTCAGCTGCTCTGGCACCACAGCACAGCAGCTGAACCACAGTTCATGTTTGAAAAATATTTTACTGTCGAATTATAGTTAATTTAAATAAAGCCTAGCTGATCTTCTTTTGTCCCTGCTAGTCTGGGAAAGGCAGATCATGAGCCTCTGAGTGCTGCTCTGCACAGCAGAGCTCAGCTAGGATAAAGGTTCTGGAATGTCTCTTTTCTGCAGTTTGGATCATGCTATGACTTTTTTTTTTTTTAACCCATATTATTTTAGAGGCTTACTTCTATATCAGTGCAATTTTGCTATATGAAGGCAATGCACATGCCTATTTAATTTTCATTATCTGAATTCCTAGCACTACTACTCTCAAGACATTTTGGCTAGACAAAACAATGATTTAAACATAAAGCAGCATTTATGGCCTATTTTCCAGTATTTATAAAATTTAGTAAGCATACATGCATGATGAATCATGGAGGTGTCTTTTGCAGACAAAGCTCCCTAGAATAAATTCTTGATGCATAGTCAAGCAGAGCTCTGTTTATGCAAAGCAGAAAATCCAGACACAGGAGTTTCTGTCTCAAAAGGTAATCCTGAGGTAAGACATTTTAGTTGGCTGTTTGTTTTTAATAGCAGGAGGGGAAAAAAAGGTTGATTTTTAAGGACCACAAAGCAGGGTTTGTGTTTACATTCAATAACACTGATTTTATATTTTGGGGTTGGCAAAGGCTTGTCTTACAAAATCAGCCCAAGTAAACATTGCGTACAAAGCTGTAATAACACCTGAAATAACACTTGACGTGGCTTACAGCAGGCTGGCTGGAAGAGTACATGCTTCATTGATTTTCAGAGCTTATTGCTTGTAATATTTCTGCAGCACACTCATTACAACTGCTGGCTGTTATCAGGCTCAGGGCAGGCAGCTGTGAGCTGACAATAACATCTGATGCTGCAAACCCCGGCTTGAGAGAGATTTACCCTTTTCAAAGTGATTATGTGGATCAAACCAGCACTTCTTCCATTTGGAATTCTCTTGCAGTGCTCTCATATAGCATTTATACAGTATCTTATTGCTGATCTGAAAGGCAGCTTGTTCCAGGCATAAAGGTTCACATCTGTGCTGCTTTGGTAAGAAAAGAGTTGTGGGGAGGTTGATAATAAAATTACTACTGCCAAGAACATTTTAGACATTATCTGCAACCTAAACCAGTTACCTGAATATTTGTTTATTCTACACCCAGGTAAATACCTCATGAATTTCTCTTATTGCAGCACAGAGTTCCTTGTCACTGCCAGCTCCTACCTGTGCTAGAGCCTGGTGACACAGTCCTGCCTTCTCACCTCATTGTTTGGCAGTGATTGCAAACCTGAGTTAACACCTAAGGGGTGACAGCCATGAGCTACTTGGGTTAATGCTTTGCTGCCAAGGTCTTGCCCAACTCCTCTTTACACAGGAATTTCTGACTGCAGCCATCAGTGAAGATCCACTTCACCCTGGCTGTGGTCAGTGATGGGCAGTCACCAAGTGGGTGGAATTTCCCTAATTCTGCACTGGTTGGGATTTAATAAGCCCTCTTGGATGTTCCAAAACTTCCTAATTTCCATGAGCTTCTTGGAGGGAAGAAGGTGTGTGTACAGCTTACCCTATGCTAGAAAAGTGTGAGCAATTTTTAAGTTTTTTTGTAGCTCTGCTGTACAAGATAAAGGGTTTGTTTGCACCCTCACAAATGTTCACATATCTCTGTTTATATACATGCAAATGTATAGCATGCCTGCTTTGAAAGTGTAGTGGTCAGGACATACCCATCTATACTGGAAGCCTTTTCCTATTAAACTTAATTTCTTTAAGGGAGGGGGAAACTGAAATGTGGTCGACATGGTTGCTAAATATAACTGCCTCTCAGATGGCACAGTTATGCCTCTAGTTTGTAATACCAAGGAAAATCTCAATGTCAGACTCCAGAGCAGCAAATTACTGCAATCATTTAAGTAAATAGGTCGGTTCTTTCATTATAGAAAGTTTCCTTGCTGAGCTAGATGTACAATATATTTGTTTTTTCATGAATATAAATGTCTGCTACTGATGGAAACAGTCAGCTGTCACTACACCACAAATGTAAATTGCAAACTGATGGTTGAACAATTAAGATCTAGTGCACAGATCTTATTGCCACTGGGGGACTGTAATCGAATTCCTATTGCTGTCAGACAGGTTGAAAATTACTGTGATGAAGAGCATCAGTTTTCTGCTTCACCTCTCATTGTTTCCCAGCCAAGGAGCATTGGTGTTATGGAGGTTCCAACAAACAGGTAATTGAATAGAGAGCAACAAGTGACAGAGGAATGTTACCTGTCATTAAAGAGGGAAGTAATTAATGCTCTTTAGCTTGATTCCCACATGTCTGTAAAATCCAGGGATCTAAGATCATGGTCTTTCCCTCAGTGATCCTTGCTGTGTGTGCAGAGTGCAATTAGTGACCAGACAGCCATGTACCCAAATACTGGGTGACACTGTAAATAATTGGATAACTTGATGGGGTTCCTCTTAATACAGAGGAAAGTTATGGTTGTGTGACATATGAAAGAGGTTTTGAAGCAATCTTCAGTTATATGTGTGAAGGTAGAGGGTTTTTTACTAGTGACTCCTTTAAAATATTCAAGCTGTGCACATACACATGTTCATGGCATCATAATTATAAGAAATCTGAATAATCTCCAAAGTGAGCAAATAAGGAAAAATTAAGTCATTACTTAAAAGATGCATTAGTTGGTGCAAAACTCCTGCTTCTTACATAGATATTTCTTCTTCTGATATTGCAGGAAAAAGTATGAAATAGGGAGCTGATATTTGTTTCTCTGAGTTTCCTTTTTGGGGAGGTCATAGCTCACAATGAGAGTGTTCTGTGCTGCTCTGTGAAGGTTTCCCTGCCATCTCTAACCTGAAATGAGTTTTGTAGTCACCACTGAAGGTGCCTGGGTCCTAGCCCTCCTCCCTTAGCAATGTCTGAAAGCAGAATGTTGGCAGCAGCTGGGCTGCTCCCTGTGTCAGGAGCTGGAAAGGGATGGGCTCCAAAAAATTTGTGCAGTGCAAAACCTCTCACTCCAAGCTGTGGCACATGTAGCACAGCTAAGGTTAGGCTGTAGAAGTGTTCTCTGTGCTGAATGTGTGGAGCTTAAGCTCTCTGACAACAGTGGGTCTCACCAACAGAGGTGCTGCACCCTGTATGAAAAAAAGGGAAATTTGGTCCAACAGGGTCACCCATACCACATCTTCTTGATCTGTACCAGCCTTGATCCATCTTGACCTAATGATTAAACAGGTGCATTTCTGAAGATCTTGTCAGCTGCTGTAATTTCAGAGAACAATTGGCTTTGTAAAAAAGGACTTTAAAATTTTTTAGCTCCTAATATGGATCAGAGAGTCTATCAAGGGGATAGGGCTGTTGATGAGGCATTTTGCTGTGAAATCTGTTTGGCCAGGCCTGTCCCTGATGTGGCAGCAGCCTGGAGCTGTGCCTCAGACAATACAGGTGAGGATCCAGCAGTATAAAAGGAAGCACCTGCTTCATCTAAGCAGCTACACAATTTTTGTGAGACTGTGTTATAAAGACCATATGCTCTGAAACTTATTTGAATTTAAAATATTGCTGCTGTATTTCTCTGTTTAATTTTCAATTACCCTGCTCAGCATGATTGTGCACATATTCCAGTATATTAAATGTGAAAAAAAAATGAACATTCTGGAATACGAGCAAGCAACATGCTGTAATCATCTGAATAGGCATTTTACAATTTAAAATAGTGCAGTAGAAAAATAAAATTGAGGATTCTGCACAGCTTTTATATCTATTCTATGATCTTCAGAGGTCCTGCATGCATTCCATATGTGACTGTATATACCCCACAATAAAAATGAAGACAAAATGGTAAATTTTCTGCTTACTCTGTAAGCTGCATAGCTCAGATGATGATGAAGGAAAAGGATCCTTGGCCAGTCCAACAGAAATTATTCCTGAGTTTGTTATTTTCAGTCTCATGTAACACAAATTTCTTACTCTTGTGATCATCAGTGCTCAGAGCTCATTAGTACCCTGGTGGCTGAATCCACTCACTTAGTACCAGCAGTGAATTCTGAAAAGAAAATTGCCTGATGTTTACTTCAGTTTCCATAGTGGAAGTGTAAATCCATCTGGATGTTGTAGGGGAATTCTATTGTCACATTGAATATTTAGTACTCCTTAACAGAATTCAATGCAGTATTTATTATTTCTGTAGATACCAGCAGTTGGTGGGACCATGCAGCTCTTATTGCTTCAAGAACCATTAAATCAAAGCAGAACAGCAGCTCAAGACAGACCTAGTTTTCTTTAAGGCACTCCAGTGCTGTAAACGTGCTAATGCAGAGATGGTAGTGACAAACAGCTTCCTTTTGGCAAAACCAAACCAATTGCAATCTAAAAAATGCTACACCCCAGCAGCTAAATAATTCATGGTATTGGCAGAAAGTTTCTGTTCCATAAGTCTTTTCAGTCCAATGGAGTGAGATGTGAATAGATCTGAGGAGCAAGATCCATCTCCTCTCCTATTAAGAGGTTGTTGTATATTAATAGAAATATGTTCCCACATACAGGGTTTCCTAGTGCATTGTATTATGTGCTTGAAAACCGGATAATGTAGCCCTTGAAAATTAAAACTCTCTTTCTTTCATGGAATGGTTTCATCCCTGATGAATACTAAAAGTCTAAGCTTTGCTTCAAGTAACAAAGACCATTTTCTGTACAATGATGAACGTGCTCAGAGTGGGTCATTTAACAACAAGTTACACACAGACTGTACACTTTTCCAGGCTAATAGTTTTATAACCAGTAATTTCTTGATTTTGGTGCCTGACATCTCTCATTGAAAAAGATCTTTGCTCATGCTGAAAGAATACCAGGATATCTGGAAAGCTCAGCTCTTTCTGGGCTCCTGTCAGCTGTGTAATGTGTTCCAGGCTGGTGACACCTACCTTGGCAGCTATGGCTGGGAATTTAAAGCATGTTGAGAGGACTCAGCCCATTTGACAAAGGCAAATGATCATGTTATCCTTTACTTAGTGATATTCTATACCAAAATTAGAATAGACCACAAAGAGTAGGAAAGAGCTATCAAGTAAGAAGCCCACTTATCCCAAAAATACTCATTTTTGCTCAGACTGGTGATTTTTCAGTAAAAATCAGAGCAGACATCTTTCTCACTGGGCATCTGCACTCACCTATAACCTTCTGCTTCCCTGGACACTTTCATATTTTTTGGTGTATTTTCCTAATTCTGAGCCCTCCAATGATGCACAGAGGGGATACATGGGTGAAATGTCTGGTGACACCGGAGGGAAGGTTTGGTATGGAAAGTATTTAAAATGGCTGATTGTTGTGCTCTTCATTCTGCTTTTAGCACTAAAAGCTGTTCTGAGCCAGCCAGCCTTCCTGCTTCATGCTCCTGTGGTGCTTTTTTTCCTGGAGAACACCAGAAAACCAAAGCAGTAGCAACTGGGGGTTAATTGGTGTAACCTGCAGAGTGTCCAGTTCCTGTGGTGGGGCCCAATCTCTGTGAGTAAGATAAGCAAATAATCCCCATTATGAAAGGATTTGTTATAACTCCCAGTTCATTGGATTTGTTCCACATTGAATTGACATTTCATGTGGCCAATTTCCAGGAGCACTAAGCCAAGCTTGCCTGCACTCTGCCTAACCAGGAAAGATCTGTGTGATGAGGTGTGTGGATCAGATGCAGAGCTGGCTGCTATCTCAGGAAAAAAAAAAAATCTAGCACAAAAAGAAATGAGAGCTCCTTCCTGAAAATGATATCTTGAATGTCAAAATCATGTGTTTAAATTCAGGTGGTTTTTGTTCTAGGCCTAATGACAGATAATCAACCACTTTATTTTCTTATAATAATTCACAAAAAGGCTTCAGAATTGCCAGAGGCAAAGGGTTTTTTCTCTTGAATATATATAGATGCCTCTAAGAGGGGAGAAAAAGTCTGCTTTTGGAACATTTCTCTGCAAAAAGGAAGACAAAATCTTGAGGATTATCCTTACTTCAGCTAGAAAAAAGCCATTAATACTTCAAATTCTTTTTTTCTTTTCCTCAACAGATCTTTTTTCTCTTAAGGGAACTCCCATCACTTTAAAACAAGAACAACAGTAGTTTTCAACTTCCATGGTGCAATTTCTCTATAAACATAATAAAATAAAAATAAAAGTAAAAATAAAAATAAAAATAAAAATAAAAATAAAAATAAAAATAAAAATAAAAATAAAAATAAAAATAAAAATAAAAATAAAAATAAAAATAAAAATAATTCCTGAGGTATTTTTGTGGTTAGATTGCACATTTACAAGATAAAACTGCCAGATCAAACAAACAGATTCAGCTATCAGTGCTGGATGAGCTCAATGCTTATTGACATAACTTGATATTGACCCCAGGAGAACAATTAATTAAATGGCCTCAGCAGTGAGTGCTGAAAACATTATCTGCAATGGATATGTCCTTGTTCTGTGTTTGGTCTAATCAGCACAGGGAGCAGCTAAGTAAATATTGTTATCTTACCACCTTCATCTTGATTTAAAAACATGTGAAAAGCTCTGCTGTGGTTTTCATCACCACAGCAGAGCTTTTGTCTTTTTCTGAGAAAGGTTTTTAAATTTATTTTTACAGCCAAATTTTCTTTTGCCATATGTGCAAAACCACTGACATCACTGCAAGGATTGATATGAAGGAATGGGTGAGATCCCTGCTTACAAGCAGATTTGTCTGTTGGCTTTGTGATCAGGAAAATTAACATCCAGCTTGACTGCCATGATGAATTCAACCCACAATACTCTTTATGTTTTACCAAATATTCTAATTCTGATTCTTTCTGCTGTAATTTGACTGGCAGGCTCAGGTAGGTTCACAGCTGCTAAAAGAATCAATTGCACACAGGTAATGTTTTTTGCTGAGATGAAAAGTGCTGTTATCCCATGGAACTTTTTCTCCTGAACAGTCAAAAATGCTTCCCAGGGAGACTGGGTGCACTGGGCTCCTATGGGTGGAAGAATGTTAATTGATTCTCAGCTGTGGTAACAATCCTGCAGCTGTTGAATGGAGCATGCAGAAGGTACTATATCTTATTTTACAATAAAAAGCCTTTTAAAACAACCTCTGCAGAGTTTCTAGTCATCTGCCTGCTCACTTTCCCCTTTTTTTAAGGTTCCTGGATGTTTTAGTATTTTCTAGCATTGACAGTGATGGAAACACAGCAGTGACCTCAGGCAGGTTCAGAAGTGGGAGGGCACAAGTTCCTAAAATCTACTGCAAAAAAATAAAGAAAAAAACCCAACACCACAAACCCAGCCCTAGATCTGTTATCTGTGAGTGAAATGAGAACACTGTTTATTGTAAGATAGCCTGGCATGTCCTGAGTGCCTGTGCTGTGCCTGCAGTATCTGCAAGAGCATTTCTGGATGGAGCTGTGCCCACTCCCCAGGGACAAGGTGTCTTAGACATTCACCAGCCAGTGCAGCCACTTTTGGGGTGCTGCAGGGGGCAGGGAGGCTGTGTCAGTCCTGCTGTGAGCACTAAGGGATATTGGGATGCTTCTGTCACTGGTAATTAGCCCGGAAAGCCAAAGGCTGGTGGTAAAAGCTGTTACTTGTCCTGGCACTGAGCTGCCCAAGAGTTTTAGAGGCAAAAAAAAAAGCTCGTGCTGGAAGTCATTACAGCAACCCTGCAGCCCCATCCCTCTCCAGAGGGAAGCAGTGCTGGAGTGTGTGCAATGCATTGATTCCCTGCACCAGGGGTGACAGTAAAGCATCCTGTGCCAGCAGCATGCACATCCTTTGGGAGGGATAATGGAAGGGCTTGTGTTCCTTCCAACTCTACTCTCTCCCTGCCCTGCCAGTCTCTGTTAGGTGCTGCATCTGCCAGCAGGCAGAGTTATTTCTTTGCCCCAGCAGTAGCTGTAAAATTAACTTTCACATATCCAAAGCAGCTTGCAGGGATTTATCCATGTAATTTCTTCTGACGTTATTGGAAGACACATGATTAAAACTTTGCTCAGCGACCTGAAATTGTCCCTGTGGTGTTTCCACCTTATCCTGGCACCAGTGATGGCTCAGCATAGCCAGGGCTGTTGGAGGCAGATGGGCTTGAGGGCAGGGAAGTGACCTGCTGCTTCTGCTCATCGCAGAGATTTCTCATCCTGCTTGCTCTGCACACACTGAACATGGGAACCTCTTTGTAAAATGATAATTAGAGGAGCAGGAGGAGGTGTGAGAAGAAAGATGGATGAAGGGGAAGGTAGAGGAGGAAGGACTGGCAGAGCTTGAACTGTAGTTCCATTATTTCATTCTGTCCCAGCTTAGTTCTGTCTTTTCTGGTATAAATTTCCTGTGAACTGCAGCACATGCTGTGTGGCCACCTCCCCAGACAACTGTGGCTAGTCAGAGAAAAGCTGCATAATTTCCAAGGCTTTAACCTTTTATCTATATTTTTGTAAATATAGAGTGAGCAGTCAGCAGTGAATTCAGAAGCACCAGGACAACTCTTAAGATAAAATAATTGTCTCAAAACAACTCTGCTCCTCTGCCTACTCACATGAAGTGCTTGTATACTTCTTTGGGGGAAAATAAGATTCTTTCAGCTACCTCCTCTGCCTGGGAAATATGTGCTGTGCTGCCCCAGGGGTTGTTCACAGCAGTTTTCTGTCATTACAAAAAACAGGCAACACAACTCTGAGGGAAGCTCGCAGAGGATGGATAATCTTTGCTCTTTTGAAAGAAAAAGAAATACAGGACTTTGAAATACCTCATTCCCAGGAATAATTTTCATTTAAAATTTGGCCTTTTTATGTAATTCAGACTTCAGGAACAATTTTTTTCCCAAAAAGAACAAAAAAAATTTTCAAGTAGTTTCTTTCTCTTTGCTCAGTAATAAAAATGAGTGTTATCACTGTTTCTAATTTTGAAGCTGAATTATAAAGCTGTATTTATTCGACTGTTGCAAACATTGTGTACATTATTAACCATCTGTAATATAGCCGGTCTATTTTATATTTTTGTAAGGTAGTCCCTTTGCTCCCATCACATCATCATAGCAAAAGTAATTTCAGATGTAATATTTGCAATTGTAGAACAAGAAATAAGAGGGATTCCCTCGTGGCTTTTAACCCTACACTTTTCCTGAAGAAAAGGCACTTTGTGCCTGGAGCAGCTGGGGAGGGGTTAGCCAAGATGAATTCAAGAATTGTTTTGGGGTTTCTCCCATCCTGAGGAGCATTCAGCTGCTCCCTGTCTTAAAATGTCTCTGTGTTACCTGTCACCTGAATGTGACAAATTTCCATATGTCCTGAGGACATAAAGGTGCCCTTGTCCTCCCCACCTGAACTGCAGTGGAAGTGTCACCTCCAATTCCCTCCTGCCACCCTCCAGGGCTGTCACACTCCTGTCTGTTCTGCCTGGTTCCTGTCACATATTGGCTGACATGGGAGAAACTGGAGTGCAGTTTGTGATGCAAAGTCAGGCATCCACTTTTAGAATAAAGCTTGGGAATATTTTCAGTCAATTAATTGTTCTATTAATTGTTCTATTCTTCCTCTATGAAATCTTTCACTATAAACATGTCGATTTATCAGGGAACCAAGTTAAGCAATAAAAATGCTTTAAAAAAAGGAGACAAAAGACAAAGTACTGAATCATAACATTAATCTAAGGACACAATGGATTCCATAAGTTAGAGACAAACTTCTCAGAATATCTTGCTGGTATTTTTCCCTTAATATAATAGAATATTTGTGTTTAATTATCTGTGGTGATAAGTGAGATCTGTGAGAGCTATTAGAGAGAAATTATTCAATTTTGCATTTACCTAGAAAGGAGATAATGAAACCAATTTCATGTACATGTTCCAGTTTTGTAGCCCTTTTTCACTAGAACAATAACCCAGGAGCATTTCAGAATTTTCCTTTGGCTTTGCACCATCCACTGTAACATAAAGGGAAATAATTTCCAGAGATAACAAATTATCAAGCATAAAACACTGGAGCAGAACAAGGCAGTGGCAGTGGTGCTCTGGCTGGTTAAGCAAAGAGCAGGTTAAGATGCTGGAGTAGAAAAATATATTTTAAATGTATTCACAGCATCATAGCTCTCATGGACTGATAACTGTTTATGGTGACTTCACTTCCAGAAGTCATTTCTTGCTCCTCTCTCCTTTTTTTTTTTTTTTTTTTTTTTTTTTTTTTACTGTGTGGTGGTTCCCTAGGCAGCACTCTGGCAGCTCTGTGTTATAGTTGGTTCCTTCACTTGGAAGTAAAAAAAAACCCTAATTATTTCCTGGGTCTGCACAGGCTGGAATGGAAACTTTAAAGAATTGGGCATGTTCCACAGCAGAAGGTGAGGTGTGCAGTGCTGCAGGTGCCTGGTGGCTCTTGAAGGTCTGACTTGTGCTCTCACAATGTGTTTGGGGTGAGAGCAGGTCAGGGATCACAGCTCTGCTCCTAAGTGTTCTCAGACTGGGTTTTTCACTAGTTAAGACACATGCAGTTCTGTGACAGCTACTCCTTGGAATACAACACAGCCTAATTTTCTAAGCTGTGAAGCAAACTGTCACAGTTTGGGTTCCTCCTACCCTTCCAATCACAACACATATTGTATTAGTTCAGGCATGATTCACACACTGAATGTTTATGAGCTCCCTCTGAGTGTGTTTTACTGAAACAAGCTTTGACAGTTGCTAAAGATTTTCAGTAGTAAAAATATATTCTTTGTGATTCAGGCTGTCCCTAGGCTTATTAGTACAGCAGAGCAATATGTGTGTCTTGAGATTTCCTGGGCAAGAGGTGCTTTCCTCTGAAGAAACAACTCAATCTGCTAAAATTTCTTTTAGAGAAATACCCAAACAATTAATATGTTTGTTTATTACCATAATTCCCACAGGAAACAGTACTGAGAGATTTTAGTTGACTTAGTTACTGCTCTGGAAATGCTAAACAAAAGGAAAAGTGTGACTCAAACCTGAAGGCTGGGGTTAAACCTCTCTGAATCCTGGGAGCCCAGAGCAAGGTTTGCTCTTGTTTGGGAAACTAAGCAGGAGGCTTTTAGCCTGGTACAAGGACTTGTTTTCATGTGCCCATTTTCTTTTGCTCCTTCTGTCAGGAACTCCTGCATTTGCTCACACTGTATTATGTCTGGCCCCAGGAGGAACTGCCCAGGCCACCTGGAAAACAGCTTCAGTTTCACATTTTATTTTAATAGCAAAATGTGAAGGTATTGCAGTTCACATAATTCCTGTGCCTGAGTTCTGTTTGTGAATATCTCTGTATAGAAAATCACCAGTAGCAGTAGATAAACCACTTCTACTCTTATCTACAGTGCCAACACCCTTTCTGGAGAACTTGTGTCCATCTCTCCCTTATTTTAAACTAGGAGATCTTTGTGATTTTTCTCACTCTGACATCTTGTGTACCCAAATATATCACAGTTTTCTGGCAAAACTTATAGGGTCATGAAGATAACCTTAGAAGGATAACAACATTTCTTCTCATCCCTTTTTCACCATCTTGTGAAGTTATTATGGCCACCCATTACACTGATTTTCCTGTGAGTTTTTGCTGGCAAAAGTGACTTTGCATCACTGCTCTGCCCCAGGCAGCTCCTCTGGCTTTGTAGATCCCTCCCAAGTAGTGAGATGTGGATCCAAGCAGGATCAGTCTTTTTTAGGCAATGGCTCAGGCCTGAATTTGAAGGAAAATGTGCACAAATGTAAGCTCAGGTATCTGTAAAACTCTCCCACAGTCTGACTGTCAGTGCTGTAGAGATTTTCACATATTAATCAGTGTCAGAGGAGATGATCTTCTGGCCTCAGGAGGGTGAATGCAAGTGTGAAATTCAGTGATGCCCTCTCAACACATTATTGTACAAAATATGGGTAAGAAATTAATTTGGCATAAATTAAAAAGTTAATCAACTGGTCTTGTGATTTGTGCTGTGAGTTTTCCCCTGTGGTACTGGCCAGTTCCTTAAGAGTTGGACTCAGTGGTCCTTGTGGGTCCCTTCCAACTCAGAATATTCTGTGAATTGTGCCCACCCAAAATAGGCAATAAGACCTGCAGGGCCATGAGGTTACAGAACCCATGCTGGAACAGAAATGCACCTCTTGCTATGCACAAAGCATCCCATGGATCCTTCTCTCAGTGGCCAACCCCAATTTCTGGCTTCTGTAATGGGATAAGCTTTCACAGAAAAAGGTTTTCATTGTCAAAATCCATTTTTGGACTCTGTACATCTACCTGTTATAAACTATCACTCTGACAAGAACAAAATCTGTTTAAATCCCAAATGCTGTTGGATTACTGACAGCCTGAACTCCTAATTCACCTGTCACCCAAGAAGAATTTTATTTCAAGATGAACGCCTGTCACTCCTGTGTACTATTTTATGTATGAAAATCAGTGCAAAATTTCAAAAATAGCTGTTAAATCACAGATTAATAGATTTCCACTTCTCTCTGCAGTGTTACAATTAATGTTCTTTCTGGACTTTTAAGAGGCTGAGCTCTGCATGTTTCTGTAGAAAGGGCACATCCAGGTGATCAAGGTTTAATTTTAACTTCCATGATGCTGATGAGCCGTTACCCCTGAATGGGGAATAGGAAGTAGAAGAGAGAATAAGGACAAGCAACCCTTCAGCTAAATATAGTGTGGATTTAGTCCATTGGAAGTGTGCAAACAATTAGTACAGACATTCAGAATATGTGACAACTTCTTTCCTGTGCAGTATTGACACAAACAGCTTTATCTTAGCAACATATGAAATTTAGTATTAATAACAAATGAGTCACTAAAGTAATGTATTCTAGAACTAAAGAAATTCAAAAATGTAGATTTTCAACAGAGGTTACACAATAGAAGATGTGTCAGGGAAGCAAAGCATCAAAGTACTGCTGCACACATCCCATATTCTGAAACCACATGCTAGATAATGCATTTTTATTTTCATCCATATTTCTAAAAACTAGCAAAAGAAAACAGACTTATAGATACATGGGGGTAAAAAGTGGCATAAAATTCAAGCACCAGTTTGGGACTATAAATCCTTTGTACTATTTCAAGTATTTTTAATAAATGTTCATGTTGAGGCTGAAAGATCTGTAATTTTGTATACTTCCCTTGGTAAAAATCCTATGTCATGATATACAGGCCACTAGAGAATGAATATGGACAGTACAACTAGGCTTGTTTCAGACCAGACAATCTTGCTATCAGATAACACCATAATTAGCAAGTGGATAATTATTAGTAATTAATTTCAATAGGATTAATTGTGTTGTAACATCATCTTAGCTCCAGTCCTAAAGATGAGATTGTGAATATGATCTGCTGAACTCATCAGTCTCTTGCAAAAGCTGAAAAGTCCTCGGTTCTTGCAGAAAACAACTGTTAATTTTCAAATCACACAGCTGGACTTCTCATACCACCAATATCCTCATCAGATCTGTTAGAAACCTTTCTGGCCCAGGGAGCTGCTGTGAGTTTCTGACCTGCACTACCCTTACCAAACAAGAAAGTGTCTGGGACAGAAAAGCTTACCTGTCCTACTCTTTCCATGGTAAGATGCAGAGAGCAGTAAATGAGGTGGGGGAAGGAAAAAAGGTTTGCTGGCACCTTCTTGTGTAGATTTGGATCTGCTTTGGCAAGAAATCATTTGTGAAATGATTGCTGGTGGCTGCATAAACATTGCAGGGCTGCTCTGCTCAGAGGCTTCACAAGCTGCTCCCCAGGGCTCCTCTGCTCTGTTCCTCCCCTCCAGAGATGAGTCACCCTGTTACTCCCCTGAAGGAAGGTGTTCACCACTCAGGAAAACAGAGACTGTTGGAGGAATGATGCAGATCTTCATCTTACCTTTGTGCTCTGCAGAGTCTGTGTCTGCAGACTGCCTAGCTGCTCTTTCTCAGAGGGAGCTGAAAGCAGCACGCCTGTGCTGCCCTGAAATGTGGGTGTTATGAAGCAGAGAGCTTTGCATTTGCACCTTGCTTTGGAGTGTGATGGAGAGTGAGGAAGTGTCTTCTGTTCTTTCATTTCAGTGTATCTCCTTTTCCTTGTGGGAACTTACAGAATATTCTGCACTGACTTATAAACCTTGTCTTGCTGGGCTTTCTCCTGCTGGAAATGTTCTTAGACATAAAAGATAAAAGCTTCTCTGAAATATATTAAACTGTTGAAACCTTATTACATGTTTTTGTCCCTCTAGCAGTAGATATTTAGTACTGAATATACTAATCATCACCACATGTAGATCTGTAGTCTTGCTGGTGGTGAGAATGAATTGAATTGTCTTTTCTTGGTAAAGTGAGAGAAAAAGAGGACACCTAAAGGCCCAGCCCAGAGTGAGTATGCTGTGCTGATAAGACCCACTGATTTCTGTGAAAACATGAATTATTTCTGTGTATATAACAAAAACTGATCAATGTGAAAGAAGATTCTGCCCTTTGCATTGACAAGGTCTCCACTGAGAGGTCTGTGTGCTTTGCTGGCTATTTCCTGGGTGATTACAAGCCCTGAGACCAGCACACCCTGCTGAAAATCCCATGTCTTTCAGACTCAGCACTCAGTGCAGCACAACTTCTCTGCCAGCACAGGAGGGGTCCCATGTGCTTCCCACACAAGCAGGATGCCCACAAGGACAAGGGCACACAGCAAAAAACACCACTGGGAATCTGTCTAATGAGTCCTTCTGGTCTGGCCTGAAAAGCAATGGTGCCAAAAGAGTGTTGCAGTCAGGAGAATTGTCCTGGGTGGAAGAACATGTTGTTCAATGCAAATGTTCCTGCATGAAAGCTGAGGGAGAAAATGAGGCCTCTGAGTACAAAGGATTGGAAGGAACTCCCTGTTAAAGAACAGTACAGCAGAGGCAGGGAGAGCAATTCTTTTCTGCCCAGGTACATAAAGACAAGTGCATGCTACCTTGAGCAGCTCAAAAGCAAATAAACACCCCACCTCACCTAAAAAAACCCCAAACCAATCCCCCCAAACTAAAACCCAACTATTCAGCTTTAAGCATTACTCACTGCCCAGGATTGTGAGCAGAGAAGCAATCTGGCAGAGCACAGGTTGGTTTCATCCCTTGCCATCCAATGTTAGCCTGCTCTCCTGGAAGGCTCACACATATCCTGGGTAACTGTTCTTATTCAATAAAATGTAATTTTTGCTGAGTTTCTTCTTTATGCCCTAGTTTCCACTTAAGAGTACCAGCCATTCAGAAGGAAAAGCCTCTGTATTTTCCCCCCTTGAAGGTCACATCATTATATCCAGATATTTTGTGCTCTTTGACATTTTTAATGAGTAATGCTGGAAAAGGCTGCTGGCTCTGGCTATTGTGTAAAGCAGTATCTGAGACTGACATTAGCAAAAAAGCTCTCAGTCCAACTCAGGAGTGACATTGCCTTTCACATAAGGTGTTTTATCCCTTATTCTTACATTCAGATTGATGGATTTGCTGGGATTATTCCCTCTGGGCTAATAGCTACAATTTCTTTGTACATAGAAAATTTAAAAGGAGTAGTGCATTTGATTGATTTGTACAGGAACTAGGTGTGATTTTTGGGAATACATTTGAAGTGTTAGATGTTGAAAGTTAATTGCATAGTTAACTGCTGAGCAGCACTGAGGTTTCACTTCAGGACTGAGGGCCAGATGAGTCACTAGGTTCACATGACTGGCTAAATCCTAACAAAGCAATTCAGCCCTGTTTGTTCAACTTCCACCTGACTTTGTTCATGGTTGCATTTGTACCTTCTTCCTGCCACCAGACATTCCTCCCTGGGAACAACCTTGCTAACAGCTCAAGCTGAACTTTGAGATGAACCAAACTGTCTTGAGAAATTGTGCCTGCCCATCTCTGAAGTGTTCAAGGTTGGGTTGGATGGGGCTTTGAGCAACCTGATCTAGTGGAAGGTGCTCCTCCCATTGTCAGAAGGGTTGGTATAGATGATCCTTGAAGATCCTTTACAACCTAAACCAATCCCTAAGCCATGCACCTTAAGATTTTAAAGAAAAGTTGTTATCTCCCCAAAACTTGATCTCCTTGTTAACATGGTACCCATAATACACACTCTTCAGCCAGACCTATTGCCTGCACAAAAATCTCAGTAAGAACTTTATTTTGCTAGAAACTTAGTTTGGTAGAAATTTAGTTTTAGTGATCTTATGAGTTGGGGGTGGCAAGTAAATCATCAGCCTTGAGGGGACACTGCATAACTTCCATCCCACAGGAGTGTAGAGGCAATGGACAAAGGCTGATTTACTCCTGGTGAGATCTGCCCCAGGATTATTTACTCACCTGCATGTCCTCCCATCTTTTCATGACAGCCTGTCTGTTCCCTGCTCAGTTTTCTCTCTAATTTTTCCCTGAGTTATTTTTCACTGTTGTTTTTCTCACTTAACCTGAATGTTAAAGGAAAGACTTTCAAAGAATGATATAGTGTACTTGACTGTGTTTGGGGACAGAAGAATAGGCTAAATATAATTTTAGAAATACTTTTTTATCCCATCTTTCATCATTCCATGAGTTGAAGACAAAACTGCAATTTCAATGAGACTCTTCATGGGTCAATGAAAAATGAACTGAATTCCCCATCCTCCCCTGCAAGAATAAGCATTAAGCTGTAAAATGTCACATCCTGATTAGAATGCCAAGACCACTACTGTCTGTTTCAATATTTTCATGAAAGACAGCCACAGAGTAATTATTTTCCAGAACAAATACTTGTTATAAAAACACCCTCAGCCCTTAAACCCAAGAAACCCTGCAGCAATTCACTCCAGTTACCAGTGGCTTTATGTTAAATAATTCTCAATTATATTCCAATATTACCAAATGTGACATACCTTTCATATGTGAGGAACGTGAGGGATGCATTGCAAGAGAAGCTGGACCAAAATATTTTCCAGATTATGTTGCAAATCTGTAGCTGGTGACACAGGTGTGGCTATGTGCCTACACACATCATGTCATTAAAAGATTGCATTATTTAGTATATCTGGTATTGATAAATAAATCTGCAGTTAATCACATTCTATTTCCTGCAGTTACTTCTTTGTCCTTTGTTACAGGCATATTATGCCTATATCCCATATTTTTAGCTTTTATATTGCCCATTTTATAGCCAGAACAGATTAGGAACTGCAGAGCTGTGCAGAAGGGTCAAGTGCAGAATTAACACCATGGCAGTTTTCTGTCACTGCCATGTTTTCATCCTGACATTTCTCTTTCAGGGTTGAACCAGATCAACCTGTCTTGAGGTATCTGTTTTCTTTTTATTCCTGTCCTTAATTGCTATAACTTGAGCTGAATTTGATCAGTGTTTTCAGGCAATTGTCCTACAATTTTTAGTGCTCTTTCTACATTTTTTTTCTTTGATTTGCTTTCTGAATTAAAGCCACTTTAAATACCTGTGATTTAACTAGTTGTGATTTAGCAGTAAGTTTCACTCTAACTTTTGCAAATCTTTTTACTTCTCCTTTGAAGCACTCACCTTCAATTCTAGGCTCCTACATTATCAATCTCTCAGACAAGGCAATGCCTCTCTCCCTGGAAGGAATGCCTGTTTTCACTCCAAGAATCCACCTAGGGAGATCAAAAAAGGATTTGGCAGCTTTTGGCAAGAAGTGTTGAGAGCATCCAGGTAAGAACCCCTGTGCTATTGCAGAAGTGGGAAGGCAGGTTCCTCTGACAGTGTCGTGGGGAGCTGAGCAGAAGAGGGGAGAGGAGGAATCTCCTCCAGGCTGGCTGCTGTGAGTTGCAGATAATCAAGAGCATTCACATTCACAGCACTGGTTAACATGAAGAAAAGGATGTTTCAAGAATCAGTCCTGTCTGCCACCTGCATTTGCTCTCTCCAAATTCCAGGAAACAGATTAATTCAAACTTTGCTGATAAATAGCAAGAGCCAAGTCTGTTATAACACATGGAATGGGGGGAGCAGATGCCATCCTCCCATTTATAGCAAGGAGAAAAATAAAAGAAGCATCTCCACAAATTAAAAAAATTGGAAGAAAGGCCATAGCAAACACGAGCTCCTCTAATGCTGGAGCAGCCCAGAGCACCACAGCTATGAGTTTGTGCTCTTGCTGAGGATCCCACAGCCAGAGGAACAAGAGCAGGAACAGGGAGGGAGCTGCAGGGTTGTCTGCAGGTGACATTCCCCGGGGTGAAGAGTGTGACAGCAGCAGAGCACTGCCCTTGTGAGCTGCATCCCATCCCCTCTATGCAAGGAGTAACATTTCAGGTCTGGGTTGAGGAAAAGTTCAGCTCTCTTATTGTGTGAGAAAAAGTGGACACAAAAATTTTTCTAGGCAAGCAGTCGCTTTCCTCAGCCCAGCTTCCTTCATTTTCCTGGTCATGGAAAACTGAATTAATGCTGAGCCCATAGTACTGAACTGTGATTGTTGCTACTTGTTCTCTTGCCTTGTGCTGGCTCTTCAACTCACTGTGTATCCTGGCTGTCATTCATGAGCTTTGCTTCTGTTTTCTTGGCAATCATCAGGATAATTATTCATCTCTTTCATGCACATTGCACACACTCCTGAAATCTCAAAATAAAACACCTCAGTGATATGAATAGGAGGCACGTAGGTAGGTCCTGTTCTGCATCATGCTCCTGAATATTTACAAGGTAATTTCAAAATGAAAAATAAGTGCAGCTCACTAATGAGCTCTAGCTCAATGTTTCCTCATGGATATACACTTATAGATACATATTCTGCCTGTTGATCACTAAGGAAATGTGTCATGTGCAGGGAGGACCAGCACAGCAAGGTTCAAATGTAAATAAGAAAGGCAGCTTTTAATGGTCTTTATTTATTTATGAAAAAATAGAAGAAAAACTTCTCATTAGGAAAAAAACCTAAAACCAAACCACACCAAACATTCTTTCCCCTACTGATGATATTTCTTTTTTGTTTCAAGCTTTTCTGATAGAAAAATAAAATAAGAGGGAAGATTTTGTAGCCATCACTCTCTCCAGGGGAGAGTGGTTCAGAGTAGTTTTACCAGAATGATCTACTAATGAGACTTTTGCCTCAAATTCCCTTTCCTGAAGAGACTTTATTCTCTCACACAATCACAAATAAAAGATAAAAATCACAGCATTAATAATCCAGGAACTGCCTCAATGATGGCAAAGCTCCTGCTGGCAGACACAGAGAGACTTCAGTGACCTCTTGAGCCGTGTGTGCATTGGAGGTGTGTGGGAGCTGCTCCTTCATTATGGAGCACATCAGAGAGATGATATGAAAAACTCCCCACAGCAGCTGTCTGCTTAAAGGGTAGGACATGAAGTAAGAGTTGTCTGGACTGTGTCTTTTCTTTTAGACTTCTTAATGGTGCTGAACTCAGTGTTCTGGAAAACCTCTAGGCACCCTTCACTCTGCATTACGTTCCTTGTCACTGAGTTACAGCTCCTTGATCTGCAGCCTGTCAGGATTTCGTGAGATGAGCCTGGGACTGTGCCAGCTGCCCCTGGGGCCACCCTGCCATGGAGCAGCTGAGGTGACACACCTTGGGGCAGGAGCCTGTCCTCTCTGACCTTGGCATTGCCATGGAGCAGCTGAGATAACACACCTTGGGGCAGGAGCCTGTCCTCTCTGACCTTGGCATTGCCATGGAGCAGCTGAGATAACACACCTTGGGGCAGGAGCCTGTCCTCTCTGACCTTGGCATTGCCATGGAGCAGCTGAGATAACACACCTTGGGACAGGAGCCTGTCCTCTCTGACCTGGGCATTGCCATGGAGCAGCTGAGATAACACACCTTGGGGCAGGAGCCTGTCCTCTCTGACCTTGGCATTGCCATGGAGCAGCTGAGATAACACAGCTTGGGGCAGGAGCCTGTCCTCTCTGACCTTGGCATTGCCATGGAGCAGCTGAGGTGACACACCTTGGGGCAGGAGCCTGTCCTCTCTGACCTTGGCATTGCCATGGAGCAGCTCAGGTGACACAGCTTGGGACAGGAGCCTGTCCTCTCTCACCTGGGCATTGCCATGGAGCAGCTGAGATAACACACCTTGGGGCAGGAGCCTGTCCTCTCTGACCTTGGCATTGCCATGGAGCAGCTGAGGTGACACAGCTTGGGGCAGGAGCCTGTCCTCTCTCACCTGGGCATTGCCATGGAGCAGCATTAAGGGCTGGCTGGCTTGGGAAGATATTCCTGATCATCTACCCAGCTTTCTACCATGAATCTCTTCCAGGGGTGTGTGGCCTGTTTTGGGTAAAGAAGCAGAAGGCAGGGTCTAAACTAAAGGTGAGCCAAAGGCCAGGTCCTCTCCCCACAGCAACCCTGTAAGAACCTAAATGAGGGATGCAGAACTCCAGGGCTCTTTAAAATGCTGTTTATTGTATCCAAATGGTGCAGCAATTCACGGGTTGTGGGTGACAAGAGCCCAGCCCAGCCTGACAGACACACCTGTGGGTTCTTCTGAAATCTTATTCTAGTTCTGATTACAATAAATGCATTATATACTTTTCATTACAGAGCATCTTAAAACATGACAACCAATCAATACCTTTACTATTACCTATAACCTATTACAACTAATAACATTACCATATTCATGTTACTATTTTCCAATCACAAAAAGTTAGTATGCTACAGTTTAGGCTAGAAGTTGTTTTTCAGTTTTCTTGCAGGGGAAAATTTTAAGATCTTTTCACTACTTGCAACATGGCATTTTTGTTTGTGAAAATCTTTTTGCTTAGTAAAAACATCTTTTGTTTGAGGTGGATTTATCCTTTGCTCAGAGTCATAAAAGCCCCTTCCAACTCACTTGCTCTTTGCCTTCTTAGTTACCCAGTAAAACTGGCTCAGCAATTCTTTTCTTCTGTATCAAAACTTGCTATCATTTCTATTCCTTCTTCAGAGTCTACATTCAAAGACTTTTCTGTTATACATATATATCTGTGAGACCTTCCTGTCAATTCCCTATCCTTCCCAACACTGAGCAGGCTGAGCTTGTTTGAAGTTGCATCTGCCAGTCCATGGGCTCTGCTGCAGCTCCCTCTGCCAAAGCAGCTCTGTTTAGAGATGTGTTTGGGCACAGGTGCCCCTGCACAGTGAATCATCCACTGTACTGAGAGGGTGTCAGGTGTTACACCAGCCTGCTGAGCATTGTCCAGAGCAGGCTCCTGCCAAGGGTCCAGTGGAAACCATTTGTGTCTGGACACAGCCATCTCTGCTGTCCAGCACCAATTTGTTTCAAATATCTGGGGTTTGGCCTTGCCAGTGACTCAGCCTCTCCCTCACTCCTAGGTACTCCTTGTATTTTTTCATGGCTCTATTCTTTCCCTCTAATAGACAAATGGACCACCTCCCTAAGATGATAAATAAATAAATAAGTTTATTGTGCACTCTACCTGTGTAGCAGCAGCAGCAGCACTGTGGGAGATGTTATTTACACGAACTTCATTAATATTTATAATCACATTTATAGAGTTGTTCAGCAGGAGGCTTGATCAAGTCAGTAGTATATCTGGAGATCAGTCTTTGGTATACTACTTTTAATGAGAATAATTTGCATTTTATAAAGTGCCTGAGGTAGCTCGTTTCAATGATTTTTCTTGGTGTTTGGGGAAATATTTGGATTAGTGGTTTGATTCCACGTCCATTTTCACTTGCAATGACAGAATGAAAACATCCAAATCCAAAGAATCAGGCTGACAGGAACAACATGAGAATATGCCAAAAAATAAAAGGAGCATTTTCCTTGTAATCTCTGTAACATGGGTAATGCAGAATTAGAGTTGGATCCTGATTCCTTTGAGTGTCTGCCTTTCTCCTTGTCATAATCCTCAGAGATAAATAGGAGGGGTAGTTGGAAAAGCCTGGGGTCTTCCTCTGGTGCATTTAAAACAAGTTTTACCTGTTAAATCCACTTTTCCCTCCTCATAAATATTCGTGCTCAGGCTGCTCTGGTCTCTAAATGTTCTAATTTCACCTGCCTCTGTTTGTGTGACTTCATGGAGCCACTGTTCAGAGCCAGGCAGTTTTCAGGACCATCAAAGACATCCTTCTGCCACTGCAAAAAGCACCACATTCACTTGCCTCTAGTTATTTATAGGCCCAGGCCCCTCCACAAAAAGTTGAAAGGGCAAGGAGTTAATAGATGCAGAGTGACTTCAGCTGAAGATGGTGAACAGAAATAGATCCAGGAAAAAAGCACATCAGAAACCTCTCTCAGTCATCTTGACCTCTGGATAATTTGAGGGAAGGGATTTATAATCTTTTTGTTCTCTTCTATTGGCAAAGACATAGAAATATGCTGTATCCAGTTATATGCCCCACTGTTCTTTATTATTTTGTAGCTTTGTGATTTATTTTAGTCTCAAAATACTTTTTCCCCAAAAGAACTAGCATTCTACCAGCAACAGTTTTTTTACCTGAGCAGTTATTTTGGCCAGGCCATGTGTGCATGGGACCACCCTGATGGTGGCTGTTATTCCTTGGGAGCTCAGAGTGTGACCTTTTTAAGTGGTGTTACTGAGGAATTAACAGCTGTGAGTTACCAGCAACACCAAATTCCTGCTCACCTGGAATCCTTAGTGCTACCTGTGCCTCCTGGGCATCCTTTGAACATCATGGCACGTTTCACAGAGCACCCTGCTGGCACAGGAGGTGCCCAGGTTCCAGCTCTTGCTTTGGCTACATCATTTCATCTTCTGAGTTTTGAGCCAGCTGCTTTGCCATAAAGTGGGATATGACAAGGGCTTTCATCTTTCCTTATACTTAGTGTGAGCAATAAACTTTTGGATGTGGAGTTACCTGCAGCCATTCTCAGATGGTCACTGAGCTGCCATCTCATAGCATGAATGTTGCAATAACTTCACTGTTTACTAATAACAAAATTACAGCCAAATTCAGTCTGTATGCTTGTGGTTTTAAAACCAGAAAATCATGGAGATCAGGATTACCTTATATTGCTGTTTATATAACCTGTCTTTTGGAATGTGTGTCAGCCTGTGGCAGAGGCTGGAATTAAATTATCTTTTTTTAAATTTCCTTCCCACCCAAACCATTCTAGCATTCTGTGATGTGGAGACTAGAATTGTTTTAAACAGCTGTTACAATAATTCTTTTCTGGATAGGCATTTTTTGCTCAGTCTCTTTGTACATTTTGAAGTAATTTCAGCAATTGTTCAGCAAACAATAAATGAAGGACTCATTGAGGGCTGACCTTGCAGAGATGAAAGGAGGAGGAATAAACAGAGGATCTGTTCCTGTAGGTGCTTGCAAACACTGAAACCTTGACCAAGGATGATTTAGAGCCTGATCAGGGTTTATGTAAATGCTACAATTCTTTTGCATTCATACCTCAGTGCTTCTTCACTTCCTCAGGAAGATATTTTTGTGTCCGAGGTCATTAATCTCCCCACACAATGTACTCTAATGCTCAAGATTTGTTAATACATTTGGCAGATTTGCTTGTTGTTCTTAAGCATATATTGAATTTTTACACAGCAGCTATTTGTATAATTTCTGTAACATGCCAGAACAGCTTCCAGTTAGTGCCCAGAATTTTCTGACTGCCTGGAAGAATTTTTTAAAAATAAGGAAAGATTTAAAAGATCTTACCAAAACATTATTTGCAATTTCCTTCTCCATTGCATTGAAATTTATCCTCTTGCTATTACAACCAGCTACCAATGTACTTAGTAAATATTTAACTTCATGATTTGGACGGTTTGTTTTGAACTTTGGGGTTTGTTAGATATATTTGGGTAAAACCTAGAGGGTAATTTTAATGACACTCTGTATGATCGTTCTAAGGGGTCTCCAACCTTCCACAGAACTTTTCCCATTTCATTTGCTGCACTTTTTTTTGTGTTGACTCCTCTTCCCTCCCTGCCTTTGGTGCTGAAAGGTTATTGAGAATCCCAAGGGAAAGTGGATACCTAGTGTGAGTTTAGTACAGCAGCTAAATGAACCTGCACTGGGGAGGGACAGGAGGGACATTTGTCTCTCAGCCAGACTCTTCACTAATTAACTCATACTCCCTGCTGGCAGCCTTTGTAAGAGGCTTCCCAATATTCATTTTCATTGCAGATTTTCTTCTGTTTCTATTATTGATTTGTCCCAGTTTATACTTCATAAAACAATTGAGTATTAGTGGATGCTCTGCATTTCCAGCCATGCTGCAGGCAGTGTAACAGCCAGGGGAAGAATTCTAGGTTCTGAATGTGTGTGGAAACACACTTACTGTATTCTGGAAACACATTTACTGTGAGAGATTTCAGTTTCTATGTGATTTGTGGGAATCAGCTATGTTCACTAGTAAAATATGATTAATGACATCAGCATTGTAAATGAAAAATGTGGGCAATTTTGTAACACAGTAAAGAGTCATCAGAAGGAAAGTTTTAGACTTTCTTGTGATGATAAACAAAAATGAGCTGCCCACAGGAGAGGAAATTGGTTGGAGTTATAACAGAAATAAATGTATGTTTATGATTGAGATGGAAAAATTAAGGCAAATCAATATTTTATGTACTTTCAGGGTTTCACAAATGTAAATTACTAAGGGACAGTGGAAAATCATAGATGCACCTCATTAGGAAAAAAAATTTATATATAAGTGTGAATTAAAACTTGCACTGTGAAAACTACATTAACTAAGGTAGATTTTGACTGCAGTGGATTGCATTGTCATTGTCCACATTGTAAATAGGATGATGGAACAGTAGTCATAGGAAAGAGTTTCAAGGTCAAGGTTTTTTGGACAAAACTTCTAGAAAAGCTCTTTCCATTAATACAGCAAGATGAGAGAGGATATTATCACCAGACAAAATTATTTCTGCACTAGTACTCCTTAAATTAGGAGAAAAGGGTCAGAGACAGTGAGTGGAACCTGAAACTGAACAAACCAAATGTAGAAATGTGATGGATGTTTTTATCAGTGTGCACCATCAGCTCCTGGAACAACATGCTGAGGTTGTTAATACCATCTTCTTTTTAGCAGGGTTTTATCATTTCAACTCTTGACCAAACCATTATATGACAATAGGTAAATATTTTGGTAGCTAATCTATTAATACCATCTACTGCAACCAAAGTGAAGGGAAATGAGAACCTTCACTGCTCAGTTTTGAAGGAGGCTAAATATGTTGTGAAGGGGGTGAAAAGTCTAGGATTCATCTGGGAGAAACAAAAGGGGAGATACCAATTAATATTGCCATCTGCTGTTTGGCAATATGGGGGTTTTTGTTACTTTAATCATTAACCTGTAAAATTACAAATCAGGATGAGAAACAACATCAGTGCAATTAGAAAGTAGTTCCAATGGAGTCAGCAGTGCTAAATTGGTTTGCATAAATGCTGAGGAAATGTGTGCCCTGGGGCAGAGCTGAGAAGAGCTCAGGGTTTTCACTGTCAGAGTGGGTGTTTTGTGTTTCTGCCTTGCATGGAGAGGTCACAGCAGAAATGCATTGTGATACAGCACCATAAGTTGGGAACACTGAGAGGTATCTGAAAATGAAAGCAGCAAAGCTGCAGAGAGATTAGGGTGAATGTTTCATTTGATTCTCATCACATTCATCTAGTTAACACAAATAAGTATTTTTATAATCAGGGTTCAAAGGTGACAAAAGAGAAGCAAACTGCAGTCAAAATGGGATCATTTCACTGGTGACACACAAAACCTTGAAATGCTGCTTGACTTTTATAGGAAGCTGTAAATCAGGCCTGGATTACTTGAGAAGTTCAAGAGCCCTAGAATATGTTTTAGCTAAATGCAGCTGAGTTTTATGATTTGTGCTTTTATGCACTGAGCTCTGAAAATGAGCAGCACCATGAAGTTATTTCAGAATCTCCCTAAAGCACAACGCTGTACCTGCCAAAAAGAAGAGTAGGAACCAATGATGTTTCATTTGTCATCTTTGTAGATGTAGCTGTACTGTTCACCACGGTGAATGCATGCAAAAAGACACAGCATTGTAAGGGCTGGATAGGTATTCCCTATGAAATTTTTAAAAAAGAATCACAGAATGGATATTTGTCACAAATTTGTCACAGGTTTTAATCACAACTGCAGAGTTTTTAAGGGCATTGTGTACTTGGTCCTATATAGAAAAGCAAAATAAGTAGCAATACCCTTGAAATACTGATATTATTACCTATTTGCAATTCAATAATCTAACATTAACCATTCTGATGTCAAAAGGGGGTCAGGGAGCCTAGGAACTTAGCCTGTAGCATAAATGTGCTGCAGTGGTTCCTGACTGCTTTTTCTACTTTCCACAGCATATGAAAAAGGGGAGTGTTAGATCATTTATTTACTTTGATCTATTAAGAAAAAGGCCTTCCATAAGAAAATGCAGGTTTCATTTTACAGAGAAACAAACATTGTTACTGAACCACAAATAAAACTCCTATAGCAATGCCCTGATTAACCTTTAATACTTTTTAAACAAACCAGCCTGGTTTGGAGCAGAGGGCAGTTTCCTTTGCTGCTGTCCTATTTATAAATTTCAAAGGCTTGCAAAGCAACTGGCAAGCAGAGATGAGAATCTGAAATGTGCCTGTTACAACTTGGCAATGTCCTCTTTTAGGTTTTCGGAAATTTGAACAGGAATCAATTTGAAGTGCTGAAACATTTTGTGAATTGATGCACAGCAGTGGTGTGCTGCCTGGTAAAGAATGCAAAGGAAGGAAGAGGTTTCCATGCCAGCAAATGTGTCTTTGGCTGTACCAGAGGACAAAGTGTACAGACCCTGACTATAATTTATATTTGCCACGAGACCTAGAGATGTCAGAAGACATCATATTAGTCAGGACAATTCAAATTGAAGCATTTATACTACTCTTCTTTAGCCAGAATGTCTCAAGTGGGAAAAGACATGTTGAGCACTTCAAAAAGGAGTAAAATTTGGTTTTATTTCACTGGCAGCTGTACATATCATTTGCAGGAAAATCACCAGCAATGTCTTTGTTAGCTTTATGCATTATTTGCAAACAGCAATTCCTTTAAAAATCCTTCATATTTTCCAGATCATCATCTATGGCAGTAAGATTCCCCCTTGGCTTAAATACATGCTCAGTCTGGAGGAGAGGAGGCTCAGGGGGAGCCCTCTTGGTGTCTACAACCCCTTGAAAGGTGGGGCTTGGTCTCATCTCCAAAGACGTATGACAGGAGGAAATTGCCTCAGGCTGTGCCAGGAGGAGTTTAGATTAGATAATTCAGAAGATTTCTTCACTGAAAGGGTCATTAGCATTGGCACAGACTGCCCAGGGCCGTGCAGGAATCACCATCTCTGGAGGGAATCTTTGTAACAGATGTGCAATTGTGGCACCTGGCACATGGTTTAGTGGTGGCTTTGGCACTGCTGGGGGAACAGCTGCACTCGATGATCTTAGGGGCTTTTCCAACCTAAACAACTCTGTGATTCTCAAACATCCTCAGCTGTACATAAACTTTTGGTCAAGAGCTCTGTAATGACCCTTGGGCTGCTGCATTGAGGCACAGACCCTAGGGTGGAGATGAGTCCAGTGGTGGGCTGGGAGGCAACAGAAAGCTGTGCAGCCTCTGCACAGGGATTTATAAAGTCAAACTTTGGTTTAACAGGTTATAGCTGCAATTACTTCTGTGGTAGGGAATGGCAGGGCCTATACAGAGAACTAATCAAATAAACAGCACGTGCATTTCACAGCAATAACTGATTCGATTTACAGATGTGTTTCAGGAAACTGAACTGAAAGGTTGAAATTATGGTGGCAGTCATTATTGACTTTGGCATTAACTTGCTGGGATGCAAAAATTTGCTCTGTAGGAAGTAAATTAAAACCCATGAATGAAATTAATTTAACTTGTACTACCTGACCAGTAGACTGTATATTCCATCAAGATGTGATACAGTGTGTACTTAGAGGTAATTTTTCTCATGGTCATTTAAAGGAAGGGGAGCAGCAAGAAGAGACTGAAGAGTGAACATGTCAAAATTTATTTGAACCATGGTGCTTTGGCTTTAAGTTATAGCCACAGGTCTCTTCCAGCTTATAGGAACTTGTGCTGAGCCATGAAATTTCCAGGTATGGAAATAAGGAGTTTGAATAATAGCAGGTGTGATTCTGTTATGAAAGCATTCATAGCTGAGCAAAGTGCCAGGATCCTGTGCCTGGGGCTGCAGACCCCTCCCATCACTGAGGTCTCCCTAAGCCTGCCCCTGGAGGGGCTCAGGAGAGCTGACCCTTAGACACAGTGTTTCAGTCACATCCACCCCTTTCTTCCTGTGATTTTATAAGGAACTTGCCTTTATAAAGGGAAAACCAGCTGCTTTATTCTGGGAGACAGACATCCATGTCCTGGGGTGGAGATGAAATGTGATGTCAGATTTGCTGTTTCTCTTGGTGCATATTTTACCTGTGTATCTGCTAAGGCAGACAGTGAGGCTTCTGATGAAAATCCAATACAATCAGCTTTGTGACAATTTCCTTTTTTCCTTCTCACTCCTTGCATGTCTCTCTGTCTCCTTTCAATGCTCTGGCAGTTCTCCAGACTAGAAATTTGATGAAAGAGCAGGGATGTGTTGAGTATTGGCAAGGTTTCTCATCTTTGCTGCCTTGTTCTCTGCTTGCTTACCTTCACATGAGCAAGGTAAAACTGTCTCTGATTGGGGTAATGAGGACGTGGTATCCTGTCAGAAAAAGCAGATGCTATTCAAAGCTTCAAACCATAAGGGTATCTAATGAACAAAGAGCAGTAATAAGTGAGTCTTCAGACACCTCTGAGCCTGTCACACTAGTAAAGCCCTGGATATCATTATCAGTTTCCAGTACTGAAGTAAATGGAATTATTGGACATGCCCCTTGTTCCTCATTATAGGTTATGTCCTTTTACTTCTCAGGAATTAAAACATCCCTTGGAATCTGAAATCTGCTCTGAAAGTTGACTGCTGTCAAACGTAGTAAAAGCCAAGGCAGGTGTGTAAGCTCCCTTGTAAACCCTGGGATTTATGTGAGGTAGACATGAGTAAATCAAGTGCACTTGCTCCTCAGGCAAGTGTATCAAATTCTTTCAGGTCTTGGCCTCTTATCCTCTGTTTCTGACATCTCACCTTGTACAGTTTTCTCTGCCAGATATGAGTTTGAGAAATAACTCAGATGTGCAGAGAAGCAGAAATGTGCTGCTCCCACGGAGTCAGGTCCAGGTGGTGAAATGCAGGAATGCCCAGCTTGCATTACTGTTCCCAAAAGAGACCACAAATGAGAACAGGACTATTAGGCCACCCTAACCCTCTGCAAATCAGTTGGAGAGTGAGTTCCTCCAGACTAATTCTTCACCTCTGCAGACTCTAATCTCTTACAGAGACTATAGAATTTAAACCTGAGCTGTGTGGAATAGCTGCCAACATTGAAACACTAAATACAGGGGAACATTTTTAGTTGCAGCTCGCTGCTCTCTGTCCAGGTACATTCGGCAAAGGAGTCAGCTGGGCTTGTGGCTGTACAGGTGGGGAGATCCAGGCAGTGGTGAGGGGTGAGAGAAGACCTGGGGGATGATTACTTGTTTTTGAAAACCTGTAATTTTCTTCCTGAAGCTCAGAAGTGGATACTCCCTTTCTTTAGTGGTGATGGATGTCATAGCTGTGCCAAGGAGACAGCCCTGGTAATCAGAGTATGGGGAAAGCCTGTAAGGAACTTTCCCTCAGGTGAGCTATTGATTGCTGAGCAGAGAGGGCTTCAGCATTCTGCCAGGCTGACACAGGCAGACCAAGTCTTTTCTTCTTAGCACAATTTAAATAAAGCTTCAACATCATTTCAGTCCCTCTTTAGGTATCAGAGACATTATCCAGCAGAAAACAAAAGCTGCCCATGCCTGAGCAGTGAGCTCCTCACATAAACTCCAAAAGGGATGGCTGATTGTCTCAGTATTTAGGTGTTTTCTTGTCTCTCATTTGGGCTTTCTGATGCCAAAGAAGAGTTGTTCCTGCTGCAGCCATTCCAGAGCAGAGGCATTTAAAAGCCTCTTGGCTCTCCATTTGTACAAAACTTGCAGAGACTTCTTCTCTCTGGGATAGCAACATCTTTGTCACACATCATTCATCTGAGGGAGAAGAAAGCAAAGCATAAAGGCTAAAAGGCATAAAAAGGTGAACTATGGGCAGGATTTCATTTAGCAATAAGAACTATTTGGATTTTGGTTTGTGGGCTTATTAAAAAATGTTCATGGTTAATAAATGCCAGCAACAACAACAATTGGTTCAAGCATCACAATGACAGAAATTACAGATGAGCTTTCTAAGAATACAGAGCTTCAGTTTTATTAATAGAAGACAAGATTGACATTTTGATAAATGACAGAGAAATTAGGATAGACTTAAAAGACTAGTTGTACTCACTAGGTATGATTCTTCTCAAAAGAGAACCAAAAAAGCACATTACTCTATTTTTCATGTTTCTCTTGGTCTTGTTGTCCCTTAAATAGCCCATTCCTCCAAACCTGGGCAGCTTTAACCTTTGTAATTCACAATGTCAGCAAGCCTTGTCCTCAAAAGTTACCAGGTGAAATGTCACATGATGTATCTGAGAAGATTTTGGTATTCAAAGCTTTCAAGGGATTTGGGAACCTTGGAAAAGAAGGAAAATCTCATCAAGAAGTAAACAATATATGTAAGAATAGAAACATTTCTGGTTTAAAATTTATACTTTCAATTACTATATCATTGTTGTTGTTATTATTATATTGTATTATTATAATAACCAGTATGGTGATCTCTATCCAGAAGCTTATTTGTAATTTTCTGACACCCAAGAAAAGGCAAGCTGATTGAATATTATACATTTAAAAGTTTAGTGTCATCTCTACAAGTTTCTGTATGTTTTCCCTTTAGTAGGGACTATCCCTTTGCAAGTGTTGCTCATCTTTCCCAGATCTTCAGTGTGATGTGGTACAGTATCAAGGTTATAAAGTTAATATTTTGCTCTGGTGCTCTGTTGAACCTAAAATTCACCTTAATGAGACATTCCCACAATGTGGCTTATAAACAACCTACTTGCCCCTTTTTAGAGCCACCTGTACTAAAATACAGGAAAGGCAATAATTACAACTGAGCAGAAGCAAACATCCTTGACAATCCTGTAAATCTGAGAAGTCTCCTGAGGATAACAGAAGGCAATGAAATGAAAGGGTAGCTCAGAGCTGGAATGAAATTTGGAAGTTTCTGAAAATGTGCATAGACAGGCTCAGAGCTGGGATATAAATAGATTTGCTGTCTGCCTTTCTAGAAACCCAGGGGAAGGTTCAGCTATACTTTCCCTCACTGCCAACCCTAGAGATTCTACAAAAATTACAATATTTCTGTGTGACACTCCCAGATAAAGTATTGCAGAAATGAAGTAGAACTGTAGATTTCCAGGCTGACACACATATGTGAGATGCTGAGGCCAATATAAGCACACAAAGGCAGCATTCTCTGCCCTTCTGGATGCCAGTCCTGCACCTCAAGGCATTATTGCTCCTTCAGAAAAACAGGGATTTTCCTTATCACACAGCTCCCCATCTCCCAAGCAGCTCTGTCCAGAAAGCTCTGGAGAACACTGGCAGCAGATGAACCTTTCCAGCTGATCCCTGTCTGAGCAACCTGCCCCAAAGGGAAATCCAGAGTTCATCTGTGCTGCAGAAATTGCTGTCCCCAAACTGCTGCAGCTTGACCTAAAACCCTTCTGGCCCCAGGCTCCCTGCTCTTGGCACAGTGTTGCTGCTACTGTGAAGTCTCAGAGAGGCCCCAGATCAATTCTGGCTTCACACAGCAGAATTGGAGAATTTGAATATAAATTATCTGTCCTGGACCTGAAACCACAAAGGTTTTATTTCCTGAATAACAGGCCCCTTATGGAACATGGGAGAGAGCATTTCATTACTGTGGAATCTAGAAAAAGGAGGAAATAAATACTATAGTCAAACTTCTCCTGAAAACAGGGCAAGGGGTAGAAAAAGAAAATCAGGAAATGCTTTCTTACCTTTATGATTGTTACTAACAACTGTGGATCACCAGTTTCATATTCACTGGCAAGAGTGAAAACCAATATCTAAAGCATCTCACACCATTTTGCCACTGCCCCTCCCAGGCCTAAGACAGGAGTGACATTTATATCCAAAAATTGAAAGATTCACTGGCTAGCAGTATTAGTGTGTGCCAACAACTACGAGATACAGAAAAATTGATTCAGGGATATTCTGCCAGGAACCCACTTATCCAGGGTTCAAAACCAGTTTAAACTTTAGTCTCAGGCTTAATTGTGGAAACCAAAATCATTATCAATGCTTTACACATATAGGATTTTGCTTAACTGCAGTGTGGTCATGGGCATTCAAACAGAGTTTTTTGTTATTAAACAATATTTTTTTTATATGGCTTGAAAGGAGGTTTTTGTATGAAATTGAGGTCAGACAACAGAGTAACAGAGTGGCCCAGGGGAACATTCCCAATTGTGCTGCCCAGCCATCCCTCCCATCATGCCTGGATCCTTTATAAAAGGAAAGAGAGACCATATTAGTTGACATATTTGTTTAAGAAATTAATTTTTCAAACATGTATCCTGCACTTAAAAGAGTCATTTTGATTGCACCCAGGGAAGAGGCTCCAGACAGATATGCACTGCCCACTGCAATTAGGATCACAGTGTGACTGCTGGCCATTAGTGGCAGAATTTTAATTTGTAAAGATGTAAAGGGTGTCAGTCAGACACTTCCTAGGTAACCAACCTGCTGCTTTGTGTATGTAAGAATTGAAGAAAACCATTGTATATGCTATGAAACTTCAGTGAACCCCAAGGAATAATTTAATGCATTATTTAAAATCCTCAAATTCAGGAGAATATTAACTGTGTTTGGTGCTGAAGCTGAATATTTAATGAATAGAAAAGAGCAGAGCAGTTTGGATAATAATGGAATTTCTTATCTCTTAGTTTCACATACTTCAAACTAATTTAAATAATTAGGTAAAGATCACTGTCTCTGCCCCTTGTTTCAGGACGCAGCAGCAGCTGATTCTGTGTAAACTGAGAGCAAGTTGTTAACTGAAACACTTTTAAATTATTTCTTTAGTTTAATGGAAATCCAACAATTCATTTGATTTCTAATGAAATAACTGAAATCAATGTGTCACCTATTTGCTTGTGTGCAATTTCAGATCTGTATAATTAATATATCCCTGCTTTTTTCCCATAACATAGTTGTTCTAACTGTAATGTGACCAGCACATCTGGGTTATCTCCTCTTTGAGGAATCTATTCCTGCTCTCACTGGCACACGGAGAGGGGGCAAGAAGTTCTGCCTAGAGAAAAAGGTGCATGGCTTAGGAAAATGGCTGAGAAAATGACTGAACTCTGGGCTAGACAAGCTCACTGAGAGAACTGGATATTTGGAAAGCATCAGAGACACCATGACAGCATCCAGCTCTGAAATCTGCCTGCTCCAGGTCAGGGCTGGGGCTGTCACCAGCCCCTGGAGCAGGGGCTGTGCAGAGGTGGGTGTGAGCCCTGGGGAGGAGCAAGCAGCCCTTCTGCTGACCAGGGACCATCCTCTGCTGCTCAGAGAGCTCTCAGAGGAGCAAAGGGCAGGGACTGGCTGCTTTGCATCTCCAGGGAATGCTCTGCTCTGCTCTGCTGTGGAAGGTCACTCTTTAATAAGGTCACTGCCACAGTGACACTGTTAATAGCCTTGGCTCTCCCAGGACTTGTCAGGCTTTTCTCCTGCCTGTTACTTGATTCAGTGCAAGACAGTAATTTCTGGTGCTTGTAGGGCACCTTGAACACCTCCCCAGGTGCCCCATGAGTGCAGTGCAAGGGGACAGTCACCTCACTGTGAGTTATACAGAGGCAGAGAGCAGGTGGGCACAAGGAAAGGAAGCACAAAACCAACAGCAGCATGGCTGTGCTTTTTCATTTATCTCTGCTGCAGGAAAGGGTCAGATCTGAGGAGTAATTTTTTGGGTGGAAGAAGCTCAGGAGATGGCAGAACTGGGTGTCTGAGTGATGAATGAAATGTCACTTAGCAGGGAAGCACAGCATTTTCCAGCACTTGTTATGTCTGGTAAGGAACAGAAGTAAGCAGTGACAGATTCCCTGCAAGCCCATTCTTCAGGTGCCAAAAGATGATCAAATACACATCTCTGCTTGTTATGAAGGCCTCTCAGAACTGGGGAAGTTATTGCCCTGCTCAAAACACCAAAGCACAGGCAGAAGGCTCTGTGGGCAGCACCGCCAAGCACCTGCTGCATTTAGGACCTGTGAATCTCTGCCTTCCATCCCTCTGCCACAAGGTGCATCCCAGGCCACTGGCTGTGGGTTAGGCATGTGTAAATCAAGAGGTATTGCTGTCAGTTGAACTGGAATTTCAATTTTTAATATCACTGTTTATTTTCCAATACTTTTTCTTTGCATATTGAAAAACACATCAGGAGGAATTTCTGCTGCTGTTTTGTCTGGCAGAATGCTGGTGCCATCTACTGCTCTGCCCTCCACTACCATATCTGAATTCTGAGATATTTGTCTGGAAGCACTTCTTCCCTGCTAAAACTCATGGGACAGAAACACACAGTCCTGGCAAGGAATTTTTCCTTAGTAGTTGAGAAAAATTCAGCAAAACTTAGCTCCTCCAAATTTCTCCAACAAGCAGTTTTTAAGTTTATTGAGGAAAAAAAAAAATCACCAGTATATTAAAAAACATTTTCTTACTGACTGGTATGTAGGGGTACAGACATTACTACTGGCTGGGATCCTACAGTCACTACTGTACTCCCAAAACCACCACATCATAGAATCACAGAATTGAAAAGCCATCTAAGGCCATTAAGTCCAACCATTACCCCAGCACTTCCAAGGCCACCACTGCACCATGTCCCCAAGCATCACATCCAGGCACCTTTTAAATCTCTCTAGGGACAGTGACTCAGCCACTGACCTGAGCAGCCTTTTCCAATGCTTCACAACCATTTCAGTGAAGAAATTCTTCCCAGTATTCAACTTAAACCTCCCCTGACACAGCTTGGGACTGTTTCCTCTCATCCTGTCACTTGTTATCTGTGAGAAGAGCCTGACCCCCACCTGGCTACAGCCTCCTGTCAGGGAGTTTCTGCCCTCCCTGGGCATGCCCCAGCCCCTCAGCACCCAGGTGTCTCTGCCTCAGCAGCTGCCAGCATCAGTATCTGAGTGCAAGCAGGGCTTGGGGAGCCTGGATTTGGTCCTGCCAAGCTGAGTCTTGGTCATGCTCATTGCCACAGGCCACAGGGAAACCTGTTGGGTGCAGTCAAGCTAAAAGCACCTGGTTCCTAAGAAAAGTCCTGGAGCTGTAGTGCCACCCTGCCCCCCTGTCACAGTGTTAAAGCACCTCTGAGAGCTCTCTTGGAGAGAATGACACTTTATTGTGTGGTTGAGAGAATTCTATGCTGCTGTAGAAAGATGTCAGTGTCTTGCCATATTTTTTGGATATTCCATGAGCTCTGTAATTTTTGCATGGTGTATTTTTATCCCATTGCTGTATATTTTTATCCATGCTTCCATCTGCAAGTGACACTTAGTCTGATAGCTGTCATTACAAGAACACTCCTGTCTGCCTTTCAGTTAATCACACACTGTCCCCTCTAACATCAGCCTTTAATGTCTCACTGTAATACCTGGGGCTAAAAATAACTTCCCCTCCTACTCCAAATGTGAAAGCTGCATAGTGCAGAGGCACCAGCACATTTCACTTTTGCAGCCTCCAGATATGATGTCGTATGTCAGGTCTGTCACCAGCGCTCCATCCCGCGAGTTTCTTCCCTGTGATGCTCAGGATTTGGGATAGATTGGCCACCACACACTCTGCTGACTGATGGATGGTGTAGGCTTGTAGCTCTTTACAAGAGTCCAAAACAAAACATGAAAACAAAAAGTGAAAATAACCAAACAACTATATCTTTAAAAGATACTTGATTACGTAGCTTCTATTGATAGGAGTTTACAAAGCAGTGTTTATGTGTAACCTTTGTATTAAAAACAGTAGAAAAAAAGAAGTGCAGTATCATGTGAAAGTATTAGTGACAGTGGAAGAAATGCTGTTTGTCATTAGGCCTAAGCTAAACATTTTTTTCTGTCTGTCTAGTCTGTGCCAGGGGTATCTTGGATGTATTTGCAGTTGGATAGATTTCCAGGAGATAACATGGGAAAGGATTTACACAATACTGGGAAATTCAGAAGCATATGTAGTTCTAAAAGTTCCTTACCATTGAACTTTTCTTCCTTATGCTTTCATAAAGTGATACAAAATCTGGGCCTCAGTGGAGCTGAAAGCTCACCCTGGGACTGGGTGATCTCTCCTCCCCTGCTGAAGAAAGATTGGATTCATTCTTCTAAAGCAAAGTCAGCTGCAAGAGATTTCCATAATCTAGAATTTGGTCTGACTGCACCACTTGTTTTTATAGTGAGTGTGCAAACACATCATCAGTTTTTGGTAGAGATGGGCTTTATTTGCTTTTGACAATGAACAACTATTCTGTGCTTTCTCACAAAACTTCAGGAAATAAGAATCTGAACAGATTACCAACACAGATCATTGTCTCTGCCAGCACATGAACCTTCAGCTATTTGCTTGTCAGTCTCCTCAGGAGCCAGAGCAGTCATCTTCAGGCATGGTGCCTCTACACAGGCAGCCTTGGAGAAGAAAAAAAGGCAACTCTCTCGTCTGAAGCAGGGGATTCAAGGACAATGCTGGAAAAAAGGCAAGTCAGAATGTAACCAAACACAGCAGTGCAGTGCAGAGCAGCAGGTGCTTCTTACACCTCCTCAGGCACCCCCAGCACACAGGCAGTGACTCCTCTGCACAGCCAACTGCATTTCTGGGGCTGCATCCTGCCTACTTGAGCTACAGCATCACAGCCTTGAAAATAAAAAAGCCTTTATTCTGATTCTTAGCAGATTTAATACTCTGGCTGTGTTTCAGAATGTTTCATAATGTTTCCTTGTCTTCTAGAACATCCATCACCATCTGCATTATTACAGAACAATCAGAAATCCTTGGTGTTGCAGTAGTTCTGTGTTTGTTTTTCTTATTTCTCTTCACACAAAGCAAAAATCCTGAGTTTCCATTTCATTTTGATCTCCAAAGCCTGAAGGAAAAGCAACCAAGCGCCTTAATTCTTTTATCTCAAGCAATTGTACTTGTTTAGATGTTTCTTTGCTTTTCCTTCCTCTCCTTATTAGCCCCTGCCCTTCCTCAGATTGCCTCCTGCACAGTTTTCTGTAGTGCTGGGTAAAGCACTGTTCCTACTGCTCCAGGGGTTTTGCATTTGAAACTGTGTGGATTTGTGATTATTTCTCCCTAGAGTTCAGTTGTGCCCATCTAACTTTATTTTCTCTTTCATAACTTTGCATTATCTGTTTATTTCTGGTTATAATTTGTTAGTAGCAGCTATTCTGTCACTGGCCATAAATTATTTTGCTGGTGTTTCAGTGATGCTGAGTACACATGTAGAATCAATACAGCTGCTGGGCAGTTGCTGAAAAGGCTGTCTATTGCTGTTGTGATTAATTAAGCTTTGCAAACTTTTAGAACTAAGATCTAATTTACAAACTTGAGAATTTATAGCTGTTTTAACATAACCTGAAGGGGAACCTCAAAGGGATTTTGCAAAGTTGCTCAGAAAGCCCTAAGGAAACTCTCTCAAGACTTCCCACTGTAAAGAAGAATTGGGATAGCACAGGCTCAAGTGGCAAAGAGCCAGACTAGGTAATTTAAACTGTAGTTCAAGTGATTTATATTAAAGTAGTGCTTCAGGGCTCCTGAGGTGCTTTTCTAGGTGGTGATGGTGGAGTAGGAGTTTCTTTGAGGGGAGGTAGAATGGGCATGAGATGGAGCCAGTCGTGGCTCACAGGGATCTTGTGTCAGTGGTGATGCACTGGGGGCAAAGGGGAATTTTCAGACTTTCAGCTAAGTCTGGACAATTTCTGGTTTGTGATATTGCAGCTGGACCCAAGTCTTGAGTATTTTAGCACCTAAACTGGCATCTGATGGGTTCATTCTCTAATTTATTTTCAGTTGGAAATTTTTCTTTGTCTTCATATAGGCTAAAAGTGTATATATATATGTGTGTGTGTGTGTGTTTGTATGTATATATACACCCATATACACATATAGATATATATGTATGTGTATATTTGTATATATATATATATATAGGCTAAAAGTATGTATATGTGTGTGTGTATATATATATATGTATATAAGCATGCTGGACCATGGTATAGATACCAAGCAGTCTGCATGACATCTGTCAGTATCTAATATTGAAAATACCAAACTATATAAAATACAAGAACTATTTTAGAATGTGTTTGTTTTCCAGTGGTGCTTACTGTTTCACACATCATGTGTGTACTCATTCAAAGAGTAGTACAGGCAAAACACGTTTTTCAGCCAGTAGATACTGGTTTAGTGAAGGAATTCAGCAAGAACCCCGAAGAGGGCACTGTTGGCTGCCTTAAGGCTTCAAGTTGCAAAGAGCTCTTTCCATTCAATTCTATTCATTCCAGGTCTCCCCCTACAAGAAGACCCTCCTGACATTTGGCCAGGAAACTAAAGGTACTGCTTTTGTTGCCCAATAGCATTTACACAGCATTTACATTGCTGTAACAATTAATAAAAGTGCTCCTGGCTATGTCAGTTCTAGTCAGTGATAAACATATCTGCCTCCTAAACTCTGAGCTGTTCTGTTCCCAAACTCTGCTGGGCAAGGAGGAGTCCAGCTAATGCTCTGCCTGTTTGAAATCACTAAAGCAGAGGGTCCCCAGCCATGTAGGCACTTGGTCCCAGTTTTATGAGCTTTTTCACAGCAAGTTTTTGTACAAAACTCAGGGGTGGATGAAGTCACTAAAGTCCCAGGACCTCCCCTCTTTTCCTGCCCACAGCTGTCCCAAACCCAGGTAAGCTGAGGGCTGCACAGCACAGTTTCCACACTTGATATTCCTAAATAAATTCTTCCCTGTGTCTAAAGGAATCAACAGCCAGATACCAAATGCAAAACTGAACTCTTTTTTTTTTTTTTTCACAGCAAGTTTATAAGCAAAGATGAATTTTGCTCTCAGATTAATCATTGAAATACAGGATGAACACACAGGAAAACTCTAAGAATATGAATTGAATTCAAAGGCTTAGCTGGATATATGTCCCAAGAGATGCCTCTGTGTGGGAGGAAAGGTCAGGAGAAGCCTTTGCAAAAGATCCAGATCAAAGAGCTCTCCCTTGCTGACAAATCTGGTTGCATAAAGGACAGCCCCTCTCTCCAAAGTTCAGGCTTCTGAAGTTGTCTTTAGATCTGTGAAATCAAAGGCAGTTTATTGATCATATGCCTTTAGATCACAGTCATTTCCAGGTCATCTCCATAACTTTGAGCAGGTGGAAGTGAATGGGAGAATTTCCTTAGGTTTGCAGGGGGGAGAGTTGTGCATCTGTCTTGGTAGGGCAGTCAGTGCCACAGCTGATGCCTTTTTGGGGAATACCTGAAAACAGAAGCTAGACAAAATTAAGGGAATAAAAACAGGTATATTTACTGAATATTGAATATGCCTTCAGGTACATTTCAGTCAGATGAAGCCCCCCCCCGAGGGGCTACACCCAAAATTAGACAACAGGTCACGGGGTTTTATACTTTTATAAATTTGGTCCATTTGCATATTGGGGGTTAATCTTCCAATTACAGCTTCAGGTACTATAAATATTTGTCCTCCCACTATACCTTTGCTCCTGGGAGATAGATTGCTTTTGCTCACCTTCCTTTCAGAGGTATTTTCTGCTCCTGCATTTTAAAAACGTGCAAGAGAAACATGATATCTTTGCCTAGGACATGAATAATATGTTTTCAGCATAATTTAGACAGGAAAGCAGTGAAGTGTGTGAAGGAATCACTCATGAGAGAAGAGTGGAGGATATGAGGAGTTTTGAAAGCTAGAGAGCAGCAGTGTTCCAGGGAGAGAAAACCAGCAGGAGAAAGGAACATTACAGAGGGCAGTGTTAAATGGAAACCTGGCAGGGTCGCAGAATCAAGTGAGCATCTGAGATTAACAACAGGCTAAGAATTAATGAGGCAGCAGAGCTGTCCTCAGTGAGCAGCAGCAGTGCCTCTGCTCCATGCACTGCCTCTTGTGCTCTCCTGCTCACCACACCCCATCTCCCACCGATGCAGAATCATTCTGCAAATCTATATTAAATCCAGGGAGAGAGCACTTAATGGACAATGTGTTAGGTCATTCTGTCATTGAAGCTACAAAAGCCAAATTTCACAGTCCTGAAGTCTGATGGTTCCCAGATGGGATCTTGGGATCCAGTCAATCCAAGGAAAAATCTAGAGAAATGGCTGGTATCTGGCAAGAAAAATATTTGACATATTTGCATCCTCCTGTCCTGTGGCTCTTTGGTCACTGTTACTGTTTGCAGAGGACAAAGAAAGGCCTGAAGCCATTTCAGTCTGCAGTTGATTTTCTATAGGGATTAGTTTGAGAAACTACAAATTTGCTGGACTGAAAAACAGAATTACATCTGTACTCATCACGTGGGATGTTTTAGATCTGAACCTTTTAATATCACCAAAAAGTTAAATACATTTCAAATTAAATATTTATTTTAAAAAAAAATTTAATGTGACCTACAATGAGCCTAAACACTTAAATGTAGTCAGCTTTAAAAAGAAAAGAAAACCAAAAAACAACTGTGGGCTTGCTTACATGGGTATAGCTGATATACAGGTTGCTATGATGCCTTGGTTACTGGTAAAATGTGTGCAGACTGATTACAGTGTCATTGGGAACTTCAGTGAGAAAGTTTATCCATGCTGATTTAATACAGTCCATCCCTTGCATTTCTCCCTCCCCAGTGTTTCTTTGTGTGCTACATCCCCTTTGAGTTAGAATTTTCCAAAAAAGTTTTTCTGAGCTTTTTATATAACTTTGCTCTATCTTCTTCCTGCTCTCAAAAACCCCGACGTTCTGGTTTATACAGAATGTAATTCAGAGTTGATGCAACAGGGTTTAAACCCAGGCACCATGGGGTGGATCCAAATGAGATGCAGAGGTAAAAGGTACATCTGAAACAGAGAGAGACAAACACATTTTTTCCAGGAGCTCTCTCAGCAGGCAGAGGTTGTGGCAGTTCTCTGTATCTATAATCAAGGGCTCACTCATGTTGCTTTCTAAGTCTGCCATACATTCCTCATGACTTGAGTAGGATAAATATCAAGAGCTTCTTGCATAATTGCACTATTTAAAAGAAAAAAAAAATAAATATAGATGAGAAATCTGTTGTAGACTGTAGTCAACAGCACACCAGAAAATAGCTCATGGTGTTAAAAATGGCACCCCCAATTCAGTTTCTGAAAATTCATGGTTTAAGAGTGACTTGAGTTTTCTGTAGATCTGCACCTTCCTCTGCTTCTAAAATGCAGAAAGAACACACTTGGAACCAACCCTCTGCTCCACACCAGATGCTCCTTTCCCTCCTGCCTCTCTTCCCAGCTCAGGTCAGAGATGTTCTGTAACTCATACACTGAAGTCATGGAAACTTTTAACCAAGCGAATGCAGGAAATTCCAACAACAGAATAATTTACTAAGAATTATCAAAGATATCACCAAAGCCTGCTTGATCAAAGCCTCTATTGAGAAGTGCCCTTTGGTGAGAATGAAAACACAGATCAGAACTAGGTTCCAAAGTGGTTATTTGCATATTATTTGTTCTGCTGTTACACAATAGCTCTTGTCTCACACTCTGGGACTGGGGGATGAGTGGATTCCTCTGTTCATGGGCTACATCTAAACCCAGAACCATGGTGATAATCTGCTCTGATCTGTGACAGAACTCAGCACAGGAACCTTCCTGTGTTTCTGTTTTAGCTCTCACCTCCTATCTGAGATGTATTCATCCAATTTCCATGTGGGCTCAGCTTGTTTGGTGGTGCCACAACTCCAGGCTGCTTACTGGGGCAAGTTAGACAGGAGATGGCTGTGCAATCTCAATAAAATGTGAAACAATAGACTTCAAGGATTTAAGATGTTGTTTCCAGCCTCAGAAAACCTCCCAAATTAATCGCCCTTCACATTTGCTCTTGTTAAAGGTTAGAATAATCCATTCCCTTCCATTGCTGTAACCTAGCACACTGTTATCACTCCTAAAACCTTATTAAATTTCAAAATATGATTAAGTGGATTCTTGAGGGAAGCTGGTGTGGGGGGAAGTGGGGTGGTTTTTTTCTCCTGAAAGGTTAAAATATTCATTTGAGTATCAAGCACACAGCTTATAGGAATTCTTTTATTTTATGGTGGTATATGATACCCAGAGGCATTACATATTAAGAAAACCTATTGATCTTGAGGTTTTAATAAACACTAAACTACTGCACTTGTGAAAAGAGTGTTTTTTAGTTGGGAGTTATTCCATTATGATGAGAGAAGTATCACAGTGTTTCAACCTGCCTTTTTTCCAAAATGCTGCCATCACACACAGTGATTTCTTGAGTCAGCTGCAGGGAGCCGTGAAGGGGACAGCAATTCTGTCTCATTAGGGATGGCAATCATATGAAATGGGTTTTACTCTGGATCCAAAGAAAAGCAGAAAAGGTCACCATTTCTGAAGGAATACTCATGTGTTGGTATATTTTGCTCCAGCACAAAAGGAAGTGTCTTTCATCTGAACTTGTGGATTTTATTTTTAAAGGAGATCCAGGGTAAATGTCCTAGCTGTGGTGAGAGTGATGAGGGCAGTGGGTGGGACAAGGTGCTGGAATCTGGCATGACTGCTGTGGGAACAGTCAGGGAATGCTCACCTTGCTTCACCAGCTGATGTGAGAGCACACAGCTGCTCCAGTACCCCTGGCTCCTAATTACCTACAGGCTTTTTGCCCCTCCCTTTTTTTTTTTTTTTTTTTTTTTAATTAAGACAGTGAGAATGTGATATCTATAGAATCCTAGGTAAGCTAAAGCCTTTGTTCAATGTTGATGTTATTGGGTGGCTTTTTGAACTGCTTTAAAAATCAGAGTGAGGACTATTGAGCTGGGGGAAAGAGGAGAAGTTGTTCAACCAGCACCTCTAATACATTCATGAGCTGCAAGACAGCTCCCAGAAAGAGATCATTTTGTTTCAGGGGACACCAGATGAAAGGACAAGATCAGGAACATTGCTCAGGATATCCAATGCCTTCCTTAATAGCCAGCTGGCCTCCCTCCAAGGAAACTCAGACAGCTGCTTTATCTCAAGGCCAATTTAATGCTCAGAACAAACTTGGATTTGAAGTGTTCTCAGAACAAGGGTAATGTGAGAGGACTGAGTGCATCACCAGCACCATTTCCAGCCTCTGAGAGCCACCTGCATGCTGCTCACAGTGCAGGCACATTTGAAGGCACAGGGGACCAGCTGTGTGGCTCCTCTAAGATTCCCCCAGTGACAAGATGTTCATGCAAAAACACTACACTGGTATAAGGGAAACAAAAGGGAGAAGAGAAAGCAGCTCATGTCACCTCTGCTGTTTAAGTGCTTCCCTGGTATTTAGCTGCATCTCTGGTTTGGAAAATACTTGGCTTCAAAGTGACATATAAGGCAAAATTGCAATAATTAAATATTAAGTACATAACTGCTGTTTCCAGTACCCTATACCTGTTCTTGCTGATCTGTTCTTGTTTTGCTGCCTTTCCACCAAGCCACATATTTAATTTCTTAAAAATCTTCAGAGTTTAGGGCTATTCTGTTATTTACTAAGTTATTTATTTTGATGTAGATTATGCATCTTCAGAGGGTGTATTCATCACTGCTTCAGAACTCGTTTGACACTTTTTATCTGGCATATCTGTCTCCTGAGTAAGACATCTCTGACATAGGCTGCTATAAATCATGGACAGAAAAAACAGCATCAGGGACAACTTTGCTAAGGGCAGTGACACTGAAATCCTCTGTGTGCACATTTTGGATAAAGATGTATTTTTAAATGAAGGTAAAGTTGTATTACTTCTAAAATTCAATGAGATCAGTTGATGGGAATTCAGTCAACATTTATTCCATGACATTAGCCCCTGAGCATTTTATAAGTGCATAATGTTTTAGGACATCCGTGTGGTCATGAGCCAAAAGCTGTGCTGAATTAGGAATCAAAAAAGCTCCAATATCATTATTAATGTCTAATTCTCCATCTGCAAGGTGTAACAGATAAAGAATCCTGTGTTCTGAAATTGCATTTGACAAGCAGAAGAGAAATGCATGTCAGCAGTGGTAATGAGAAAGGGAGGCTGAAGAGGGAATGGATCCTGCACATGAAGCATGTTTAAAAATGTTTTAACAGAATAAATGCACATGAAAACTCCTAATACACCAGTATTGGAGGCAGAAACCTCTACATTTCAGAGACTTTATGAAGTCAAAAAAGAAGTGACATTTAATATCCACTTTGCATAAGTGTTAACGACTGTACAAGATTCAAAAAAATGGGAAGTATGGTCTATTTATTTCATCTGGCACAGTATGTTATAGTGCAGTAATTTGCACAGTAAACTGTACTCCAAGAATGTCAAATTTATCATCTTGTCACCAGAATGCTACTGTCCACCAATCTGAGACCCAAAAGGCATAATCAGAGCTGTATCCAAGGAGAAAAGATTCAAAAATTTTTAGTCAATACCTGTCAAGTAAATTGGGTTTGAGAAGTGGGACTCTGTAATTTAATCCATTCTTCAAAGGGTACATACAGCTAATAGAACAGAAAATACACTGTAGAAAGCTCCATGGGGCTCCTCTTCCTTTTTGGAACTGCTCTGGAAAGTGCTGAAGGGTGCTGGTCGTGCTGCTACTCAGTGTAACCCCTGTGGAAGAGAACAAGCTTTAAATTTAAGCTGGATTTGGGGAAATTAACACAAATGAACACATAAATTAACTCTTGGACAGCTCTGGAAAGGAGATGACAGATGGGCAGATATTCTTGCCCTCCTCCCATGCCTGCCATTTCACTCCTGTGATGGTGCTGGCACCTGGATGCTGCACCAAGCCCCATCCAGCTGCAGGCAGGACCCTCTCCACCTGCTTCCCCTTTGGGAATGTGAGCATCTCACCTTGAAGCCAACCTTGCAGCCCCTCATGGTTACAAATAGGACAGTCACTGTAATGGCAAACTTCCCATGGAGTTATTTCCTGGGCTGCCCTGCCATTTTTTTTGGTCTCTATAATTAATCTTGGGTTTAGCTGCTGTAGCTCAAACAGCAATTGTCCTTTACAAGATTACACTGAAAAATGATTTAACACTGTATTACACTGAGCAAAGGGTGATACTAAATACAGGCAAGTATGCAAACATTTCAGTAGGCAGGTAATCACTGTAGCCAGAAGAGTATATTTGCTAGAAGTTCTGCAAATATTTAGCATTTAAAGGTTGCTGCAGTTGTTTTACAGCCTTATAATATCTTAACAAATTATACTCTCCTAGCCTTAAAACTAATTTTTTCTTCAGAAGTCATGGATGCAAAATTTAGTCAGCTTGGATAACTTGGTCCTCTGCAGGTATGTGTGGTCTTTTCGGTAAGCAAGCACTTCAAAGCTCTTCATGAATGATGCAGGATAATGGAGTCCAAGTAGAAAAGGACTTCAAAAGTTGTAGAATACTCTGTCAACACAAATCCTCCACACTACAGGATTTTTATAATGACTTTTTCTAAAGAAAATAATTCTAACCATTGAAACATCACCTTTTGTAATACATAATCTTATAATTTTGTGAACAAGAAAAAAATAGATTCTTTTCCTTACTATTTTGGTTTCTGATTTCTTATAATGACCAATTCTGACTTACATCAGCAGTAACACCCTTCTCATACAGAGAATCAGACATGCAGCATTCTGATTCAGCATGGTAGTAAGAAAATGGATTTTTGACTTCAAATGTTGTATAAGTAAGCCTTGGAGTTCCCAGCCCTACATCCCCAAATCCATTTTCAAAACAAGAAAATAAATCTGTTGAGACAGATCCCCCGTGTTGAGAGCTGTCCTGCAGCCCCATCTTCCTGGAAATGTTAACAATTTCAAACCCATTTGTTTCAAAAATAGTTTGGATCCCCTAGAAAGTCCTTGCAATACTTAAATTGAAAGTACTTCCATTACTTGTCCCATTAGTTTTCTTTTTTTTTCATTTTTTAGTGTAGACTTTTGGCAATGCAGACCCCTCAGCTGCCTTCAGTAAAACATCTTCTGAAGAGTTGTCAGCTGGAGGCATCACTAGGCTTTCTCAGGTTTAATTTCATGATCTTATAATGACCAAAGGCTATTTTCCTCCAGGAATTCTACGGCCAAGATCCCAGAAATGGTATTGCAGGTCTAAGAAAGACAAGGAGGGAGTTCTTGCTCAGGGACACTGGAGCAAACCAGGAGTAGCTCTATTAGTGTCAATGCACCTGCATCAATTGGGAACTGATGTAAGGAGAAAATAAACATGGGGGTTATCTCTCTACCACTGCCCTTTCATTTGTAATGCCAGAATTATCAACAAGTTCTTCTAATAATTTGTTTTCCACTGAAGATTAATGCTAAGCAATAGGGTTCAAGAGAAAAGATTTTTATTCTGTAAGGCCCTTAGTGCAATTTGAGTATTTTCCTGTAGGGAGTACTCTAGAGGAAGCAGCATGGATGATCAGAGAGGGCACCAGATTTGGGAACTCTGTTAATGAGGCTGACATTAGTCTCTTGCATAGTAGAAAAGTCATTTCAGTTCCCTGCCCCAGCTTCTTCATCCAGACTGTGTCATGAGGATGCTCCTTGGCTCCCTTCAGTCCAGCACCTGTCCCTCTTATTCTGAATATCTCTCTCCCCTTCTCCTTGTTATGGTTTAAGCCAAAGGATAGTTTCTAAAATAATTTGAGAATTAAGCTCCCCAAAACAGCAAGATATTTGGGGATTTTAAAAACCATTAAAATTAGATTCAGCTGGGTTGCCTTTTGGTTTTCTGAGGTATTAGAAGTTACTGGTATGGGATTCAGGGAATCTAAGTAGTTTAGAAGATAGAAATTTGCATTTAAAAATAATGACAGCTAAGGTTCTCAGGGGAGTTGGGAATGTTTAAAGGAAAGTACTTTGAAACATAAGAAATGTTGTAAGAACTGAGAATTTGAAAACTACACTGTGCTTTTCTGAGAGACTGTGCAAATTTGCTTTTTCTTTTCTAAAGATATTTGTGTCTTACTCTCAGAGGCCAAACTTTGCAAAAGAGTCCTCTTCTATCTCCCCCACATATCCCAGACACCACAGCTTCTTGGGAGGCTGCAGCCACCTCATTTACCTTGAGGCCACCCAGTCCAGCAGCACAGAGACATTAAAACAAAGACAGGCTGAGAGAAGGGCATGGACAAGGGCATGGAGTGACAGAAAGCAAAATGGATCAGACAGACAGAGGGCAGGGCTAGATTAGATATCAGGAAGAAATTCTTCCCTCTGAGGGAGGTGAGGCCCCAGCACAGGTTGCTCAGAGCAGCTCTGTCCCATCCCTGGAAGTGTTCATGGCCAGGTTGGACAGGGCTTGGAGCAACCTGGTCTGGTGAAAGTTGTTCCTGCCCAGGGCAGGGGCTTGGATCCAAATGATCTTCAAGGTCCCTTCCCTCACAAATCATTCTGTGATTCTAGGAAATCAGCCTAAGGGCGAACTGAAACCTTAGCAACCTGCAGCTGCTCACACTGATAATTTCCAATAAAGGTTTCTTATACTCCCAAAGCTCTCTTCCTGCTGAGAAGTCTGCTGGGCTTTATTCTGTGTTCTTTTCCAGGTGTCCTTTATAGGACTCTGAAGTCTTTAGCTGCAGGTCAGCAGTGAGTCTTATTGACTCATCACTCTCCCTGACATCCCTTCCAGGGGCACATACAGGGCTGTGGATGCCCAGCATCAACAGCAATCCATATTAAAGACAAGAAAATATTGCTAGAAAAGGGTCCAACCTCTGATTGTTTGGATATGGTCTCTACTTTTCAAAAGCAGTAAGGATTTGGACAAAAAAATCAGGGCTGAATAGATGGCTACAGAAGCTGATAACTTCCCGTACTGTTCCATTTGAAATGTGAGTTGGATTTCTTCTGTAAGTAACAAAAATAAGCATTGAAACTATTCATATGTGTAGGGGGAAAAGGAAGAGATGTGATTGCTGAGCAAACCAGATTTCAGCAGCACCAGGTAAATTAAATGCTAAAATACATCTTTTTATCCTAAATCACTATGTAGGTAAATAGTGAATCCAGAAAGGCTAATGTAATTTCACATCCATCAGTGACAGATGGAACCAAAGGTTTTGATGAGGCATCAGAATTCCAGCTGTGCACGAGTGGTTAAGGATGGTGTTAAATTTGATTCCTTTTTTGGAAAACTGAGGAAATTTGAAGGCTGAAAGACCTGATTGTTCTTTAGGATGTAAGGAAACCAAAAGTTGCAGAGCAGCAGTTGCAGACATTAATTTAGGTTTGTGCAATTCTTGCAAATTCAAGGAGATTCCTCAGTCTCCCTCCTTGGTGCAGAGGTATCTGTGGATCTGTATGTGCACAATCCCTCACTTTAATAGGATGGGCTTTTAGTAAAACAATGTGGTGACCTGAAGAGAGAAAAGCTCCTGGGAAGCAGCAAAGTGCTGAGCAGCCTCAGTCACAGTTTTCTGTTTGGCTGTCCCACAGGAAGCTCTCAGCATTTTTTATTTGAATCTCTGTTGTAAATCCCTGAAGACTTCATCAGAAGGAAAAAAAGAAAAAAAAGTTCCACTGCTTGTCACACTCATTTTTTTCCTGAGAGTCTCTGAGGGATAGAGTGTCTCTGCAAAGACAAAAGTAGAACTCCTCCTTTGTCAAAAAAATAGTCCAGAAAGTTAATACCTTTATCTCAACACACAGAGTACTCAATATCTCTAAGAGCTTTTAAAAATTTATTTTTAAATGGAGCTATACATTTCCAAAGACTGGCTCCTTTTGTGTGTGCAAAGGGCTCTTTCTCTGCTGGTGGAATTTACCATGCATAACCTTTCTTTCACATAAAAAACTCCCACAGGAGAACAGGTCTCTGCTTTTGGAACCTTCAGCTCCACCAGCCAATTGAAGGGTCATCCTGTTCTGAAGGGACAGGTTTCTTGGTCTGCTCAGCTGTCCCAGTGAGACAAAAGAAGAAAGGACTAAGCAGGCAGGTTCAATAGGTTGAATTGTAATGTCAGAGAACACACCACCTTGTCCATGGGAAAACCTCAGCAGCATAACTGTGCAGATTAAAAAAACACAAAAAGGTATTGCTCTAAATTATTAGAGGGAAATAAATTAGTAATTTTCTGCAGTCAGCTGTGTTGTTTCAATGACTGGGTTAGAGGAAAGGTCTTCACCCAGGTCATGAGACACTGTACAGAAGAACTATGTCTAAATGTGGATTTCAATTTTGCAAAATGCATTCCCCCTTTTTAACAGATCACTAAAATCTGATATTAAACCACTCTGGCACATTAAGGTCTTGCCACTACTTAGAGGTAGAAGACCCAAGGGTCAAGTTATTCTACATATGTTGCAGTCTACAGATATTTCTCTCTGGATTTTCAGCAGGAACAGCTTCACTTCAGAATGCAGAGTAAGAGGGTGGCTCAGTGACAAGGATTTAGGAAGCATCTTCCAAAAGACCCAAATACAACTTCACCAAGCTACCAAAATGAGCTGTCTGGCAAAGCCAGACTGAAGGTGAGCCTGAGCAGACCCATCATGACTCTGAGCAGGAGCACAGTGCTCTGCTCAGAGCTCCAGCAGCTTCAGGGCATGCTGGCCTGAGGGAAGAAAGGGCTCAGGTCATCAGCTGCAAAATGTCCCTGGAGAAATGGATTCTAAATCAACTGGGAATGAAAAGACTTTGTTAAGTCCTTGTGAAAATCCCTACTAGGCTCCTCTCTGTGCAAATGCAAACACTTTATTAGTGACTCCTAAGGTCTCAGTCTCAGTCTTACTTTGCCTTTAAAGTCCTGTCCTCCTCAAACATATTAAAAATAAGGAGCTCAGCTGGGATTGCAGAGGAGTTCATAAAGGAGAGCATGCTGATACAAATATCATAGTCTGATTAAGCTCTGATTCAAATAGAATTCCGAATCACAATATAATATTCAAAATTGTAGATGAAGACATACAGTTTTCACACAGACAGTGTTGCACAAGGCTGCAATGTCTTTACTTATAAAACTCTCTAGTATGTAAAGCCTGGTATTTGCTCCCACAAAGAGTGAGATTTTAGTTCATATAGCTACTTCTAGGAAGACAAGTCACAAGATGTGAGTGAACCCAAGGCAAATGGGATGAAGTAGCAGTGCAGATTCCAGCACGGATGGCCACTAGGTTTTGTCATCAGGATTTACCCTGTTTGATCCAAAACACTGGAGACACTGCAAAATATTTTATATCAGTTTTAACTGTTTTATCAAATTAGTTTATAAATTGCCTCATAGAGGTGACTGGACCACTAGAGATTGCTTTCATTTGCAAGAGTCATGCATTCCACATCTCCCTTTGCCAGCACTGGAGTCCTGTGGTGCTCTGCTCTGTTGCACAGGGGAGTTGCACTGGAAGGGAATGTTCAGGTCAGGAGCTGTTTTTCATCAAATTGAGCAAGCTTCCCTCTGAGTGGTTTGATGTACAGCTGGGATCTGAAGTGAGATTTCCAGTTGTCCAATGAGGACAGTGCTTGAGCAGCAGATAACACCAGGCAGAATCACTTTCTGCAGAAAATATTAGGTCATGGTTATTCTCTCATCCTGCCTGAAGGACATGTCTCAGCTGAGATTTTCAAAGAAAGTTTATGGCTTAATTCCTATGAATTAAAATATCTTTATGGAAAATTCAAGCAACTGGAAAGATATTTAGAATGTTGTGGTTGCCTGCTTGTGTACTTAAAGAAATGTATTTTATTTAACATGGGCTTTTCTTGTTTCCCAGTGCACAATCAGATTGGATGTTTTCTGTGCACTCTAGCTTTAGGGAGTTAATCAATGTAGATGTTTGGATGCTGCACCTCATTGGAAAGTGTCTTCATTTCCTGTTGCTGGCAGAAAGCAGAACTAAGGCCCTGATGGTAAAGGACTAGAGAGGACTGGGTTTGGGACTATCCAGCTCTACAAACCTTAGTCCATGACCATGTCTCTAATCAGGACAAAAACTTAAATATACCAGATAAATATTTGTGAATGACTAAACATTTGTTTTGCCCCTGGGCACTGCTCCAGACTGCTCCAGTTCCCAGTGTGGAACTTCCCTGGATGAAGCTGCTCCAGGGCATCCCTGCAGGGCAGGCTGTGTGTGGGCAAAGAGCCAGGGTGGGGAAAGAGATGATGTGATTTCCACTCCAGGCTTCATGGTGGCAGAGCAAATATATACTTTCTACAGCTCCCCAGTTCAAGATTGTTCAAACAAATAGCTGTACCTATTTTATCTTCTTCTAGCTTCCCAACAGGATACTTTTTTCAGTCGAAAGAAGAAATGTGCATTTCTAAACTGCAGCAGGCTTATCCCTGGAATGAGGTCTGTGTGATGACCTTCCTCTAACTGGATCATTTTTTGTGGTATTTTCTGCAGATTGCAGCAGGTAGCAAATAGTTTTAGTCAAAGCTTTCAAATACAGTAATTTCATGTTCCAGATGGTGCTGTATGATGTTATTTTGACTTTGCTGCTATATTATTTTATACTCTTTTTGAAAACTAGGTACATCATGGGAAAAAAATTCTCATTAAATTATTCAAATATTTTCTTACGAGTCTACAATACAGGTAAAATGTGAAATGAAAAGAATTGCTGGAGATGTTCTTTTTTATCCAAGAACTATGATTTTCTAATAAACATAATATTCCTTGTTGGAGAAGATATCTATTTATTAAAAAGAGCCATTGTTTGTTTTCCAAGGTAATGTCTTGGACTTTTGTTTGCTCCTTAAGACTGAATGAATAATGTGTATTTGCAGTCACTGTGTATAAAGCTGCATTATCTTTCATTACTCTTGCAGCCTTTCTAGGGTGTTAGGCTGGGAAATGTATTGTAATTAAAAACGAGGAGCTGGCTTTAAAAAATAGTTATCGGTGGCTGTGCCTGGGAAAAGAAACATTATTTCCTTTGTGACAAAAGAATAATAACCCTGGCAGATGGGTTGCTGCAGAGCTGGAAGGAAAGCTCTGTTAGAGTGGGACTGACAAAGCCATCTGTGCCGAGCAGGAAGTCCTGTGGTGGAGGAAATAAAACGAGACTGTTTCAGTTCAACTGGCTCCAGATAATCCCGACTTTAAGCTTGCCTTCTGACTTGCTAGGGAAATACAATGGTGCCAAGATATTAATGGCTCTTCTAGCTTATGGAAATGACCTTGTTGTTGTTACTTCAGCAAAGATTATTTGAGAATTGAGTATCCTGCCCTCTTCTCTCTGCTGGATTCTACCAACACCTGAATTCCTTGGCAGTGACACAGAGCAGGTCCAAAGAAGTTCTGCTGCAGTCACAGCTGTCACAGCTGTAGATGCATCACACTGATACAGGAGGACAGGAAACATTCCTGTATTTGCAGAGTAAGATGGGTCTTTGAGGAGGATTATCCTGAGCAAACTTCTCAATAGAACCTCAAAAGAATCGTCTCAATTTGACTTTTGTTTTGTTGACTGTACAATGTTACCCAGTTTTTTTCCTTTCTTAAAATAGATTAATGTATTTCCTACCAATCATTCCTCTTATTTTCCCCCCTACCTTTCTTTTCCTGTGGATTTTAGCTGATTTTGCCAGGGAGGAAGGGGTACAGATGTAAGTATTAGGGCCTCCTCTGGCCTGTTTTACAAATGAGACAGATTGGAACTCCACTATTCGCTCGCTTTTTTTTTTTTTTTTTTTTTTAAAAAGTCCATTTAAATGAGGTGAAGCAGAAAAGCTTATTTCAAAAATAATTACTTAGAGGCTTTCCAGCCATGTGAAAATGAACAAAATCTAAAAACCTAATTCTTCAACAAGGAAATACAAAACTATTGCTAATAAGCCTTACCTTGAGAAGACAGAAAGGTGCAAAATAAAACATTCAGATACAAATCCCATGATTTCTTCCTGAGGAGGAAGATGATGCTAAATTCCAGACCTAATCAGGATGCTGCTCTTTCAGGATTGGTACAGTCTGACCCAAACAACCTGGAGCTTTTTTCTGATTCAGTCTGAGTTGCAGCTCCAATATTTGGTTGAAAGGCAAGATATCAGCAGGGCTATTGATGCTGTGATCAATGCTGTGTTTGAGAGTAGCAAGAGTTACAACAAACAGCAGGGATTGTTTCCCCGCTTTTGTGGAGACTGAAGTACTATACCAGTTTGCAGACATTTTCATTGTGAAGCCTGACTTCTCCTGGCATTCCAGTCTAGACCTGCTAAAGATGTAAACCTGGGCATCCTCCTGAGCTTGCACCCAAGGATGCTCTTTGGAAAGCTTTGGTTCCAAGCATGTGGGCTTGCATATTTCTTTTATCTGAGGCTGTGTATTTAAAGGGAAAACCACCCTCCTTCTTTGATTCCTACCCAGGAGATTCTGGTATCTAACAAATCACTTCTAGGGGAGAAATTATTCATAAAGATAATAATGGGTTCTGGGTAAAAAAGCTGGTACTTGATTAATTATGCCTTTCTTCTGGGCTTGTAAGAAGGAGCCGGATGGGGAAATCACAGTAGTATTTCACAATATAGTGTTTTCATATGTTGCTGAGAACAAAAGAGCTCACAAGAGTACTTGAGTCTCACTAAGCTAGGTTCAAAGTTTTTACTTATATAAAGGCAACAAATGCTTCAAGAGCACAAGAAGGTTTAGCTCTTTGTTTTCCTAATCTGTTTTCTGAGTCCAGACTCAAGTTTCTTTGCTTTGCTTTATTGACCTCGAAATTAGCAATGGTAAACAGACCAATATAAATCACCTTGCTAAGACTAAGCTCTTTCACAGTCCCTCTCATAAAACAGCTCTGGGGAGTCATTGCAGGAGTCTTTGTAGTCAAATAAGTACCAAGCAGCCTTGGTTCCATGGATGAACAGAAACCACATTGTTATTTAATAGTACTAGCAAGGTTAATTAACAAAGTGAGATGATTAATTCACTGAGACATCTCAAGTAAACACAAGAGTTTGAGTTTAATCTCTGGATGTGCCTCCACTGCTAAAGCTATTTTATTTTTAGTTTAATAGGGAAGAGAAGGTAGAGTTGATTTTTCTGTCAAGAATGTGCTTGACTCAGCCAAATACATCACAGTGGCTGTTAAGGTGCTTTAGATGTTCTGTCCATGTTGTAGCATTCACAATTACTGTTTTCAGAGGTTGGATTTACAAAGAGTATGAAAACAAATGTACAGAAAATTAGATCTATAGCCTTCTGTTTATGTTACTATCATTGCACCATTTCAGTGAGGAATGAAAAAACTTAATTAAAACCAGTGCAAATGATGCCCCCTCAAGGAGGTAAGAGGTGAGCTCCAGCTTCCAGGTTCCAGCTGCCTGTCTGCCACAAGCTGCCTGCTGTGAGCCCACAAAGGCCACCATCAGCCCCTCCTGGTCAGACATACAAAATCACAGGCTTAACTTAAGTTAACTATACTTCCCCTGCTGGTACTGGAGCTGATGTGTTGAAGCAGATATTAGTGTTTCAGTTGCTTGATTATTTGCTGCTTTGAGGCCTGACCCTTCATTGCATCCAACACAAAATTAATGGCACATGAAATACTCACTGATAAATCTCAGGCCTTAGGTACTGACCTAAAGCCCACTGACACTGAGCCTGGTTTTAAGACCCTCATCACCCAGTGACCCAACTGTCAGTCTGCACATACTCCTCCAGCTGCAGCAACCATGGGTTATTCTGAAAATAGCAAGCAAAATTTCAACAAAATCGTGTTATTTTGGAGTACAATAGGAGCTGATTATCTATATATAAGTAATGAAGGTTTTCATTTGTATGGAGAACATAAGACAAAACTCACTGTTAACAATTGCCTCTAACTGAGGATTAATTAGTCACTATTGGAGCCTTAAGACTAAATTGGACTCTTTAAATACGAATATCTTTATATTTTAGCTCAGTCCCAATTAATTTTTTTATTCTCCTTGAAGGGCAGCTTAGTAATCATTAAGTTTCTTCTATTCCTAGAAGATAAACCAACATATGAAATGCTGTGTCAGGGAGTCAAAAACAGGAGGTTGAAGTGAATCTTACCACTGGGGAATGAAAAGCAATCTTTATGTTCAGTGTTAATAGTCCCTCTTTGCCTGTTTAAGAGATCTTCTGTAGTAAAACCCATTAAACAGGTGATAACAGCTTTTCAAAACAGGTTGAATTAAATGTTGAATTTCAAACTGTGTTGAGCTTCTGTTTCTGACAGAAGAAAATTAAGTGGAAAATGAACAGAAACGTTAAGAAACTACTTCTTATACCTGTGAAAGTGCTAGGATGGGAAAATTGCTTCCTTTGTTAGTAATCAGCCCATGGTTCAGCTACTCAGAAAGGGGATATTTCATCCACAGTACAGACAGTGGGCAGAAATATCCCAGCATTGGAAGAGCTATTCTTGAGGGAAGGTTTTTAATTGTCTTTGTGCTGAACACTCATCACTGCCTTTTGGACTAGGGAAATTATTTTTTTAATGCCTTCACCTTTGCTTACAGAGAATATAACACCTCCTTCTGTTCTACCAAGCACTCTCCATTATAGCAATGTGAATAAAATTTATAACACTCTGAGCATCATAAAGTTAGGCAGGCTGCACCCAAGCCAGTTGTCATCATTCTTTCAGAAATAATACAATTTTAAATAAATGCAGTCCCAAGTGTTCCCTTCAGTTATCACCACAAAACAATGCAGGGAAATGTTGCTTGCTGCAGCTGACATGAAGACTGATGGTGGCCCATTGAAAAGACTGCTCACTTTCTTAAAATGCAAATACCTGCAGACCAGATCTGAAAGCAGCTAATGAGCAATTGCTCTTGGAAAAATATAAGACAGAAGACATTCCATCCTGATCTTTTATATATTCAGAGGCATGACTTCTGGGTAATTCACCAGAGCCATAACTCACTATATGATTCATTAGATGTTAAAAAAATATTTGAAGTTGTCATAAATAAGATGAAAAATGTGCAAACTATATGTGCAACTCCGATGAATCTGCAGAGGATGAACAAAACAGACTTTCATGCTCTTTAAAAACTTCCAAAAATGATTTAAAAATTCCCAAACCACAACACTCCAGCACAGGGACGTCGCAGTTTAGCAAAAGCTTTCATAAATGGTTTGTCACCACAAATGTATCTGTTTAATTCTCAAGTAAATCTTCTATAGTAAATTGTCAGATCTTGTGACTAAAGACTAAAATAAAAGCAAAACTTCTGAATAATCATACTATACATCTTAGCTATTCTACCTAAAATATTTTGCTTGACCAAGCACGAAGAGTTTTTCTGACAGCTTTCAGGATTCAGAAAAGCTTCAATATATTATTAAACCACATTTTAAAAGAGAATAATCTTGCTCTAGTTCTGACTAGCTATACAATAAACTTTCAGACATTGCACAGCAGTGGAAGATTTTCCAAAGCACAGACATTGCTTTTTGAAGACCACATCACTACACCCAAGTGCAGCCACTGCAGCCTCTGCCTGGAAAAAAATGAATGTGCTGGGCATCCAGTACCCTCTTCTTCTGAAGAGATTTCACTTTAGAAAGTTGAGTGTTTTAATGGTCAAATTCCTTTTTCTGGTATATGGGTTGAATTTGTTCCCACTCAGATTGTCTGGGAGCTAATCAGCACCAGGACTGCTGAAATACAAGACAGAAGATTGCAAAGGTGTGTGAGGAGGGAAATACTAAAAAATACAAAACAAGTTGACCCAAAGTCCTACAAATCTAGTACAGATAAGAATAAATGAAGGACTGTAAGTTTTCTTATGGGAACCTTTCTCTGATTCCTGATCATGTTAATTCATAGAAAATCAAACGGTCTAGGTCGATATTCTTTACTGTTTGCTACATTTTTTATACATGATTTGGACTGAAATCAAATGATGATCAAAAGAGTGCTCTTTTAATGACAACAATCAACCTTCAGCCGTACACTACTCAGTACTAAAATTTTGGAATTATACCATGAGATTACAGATAATAAACTCAAGTTTTTATTTCAACTAACAAAGGTTCAAGTTATATTTCTGTACTGTGTTACACCACTGTCTCAAAATGGAGACAAAATAGTAATGAAACAGAGAAAATGGTCAAAGGAGTGCAGAGTTCTAAACCAGTATATCTCTTTCTTCTTCTTATGTGCACATCATCACAGATATAACTTTTTCTATGCAGTGTTTCTGCAGAGCTAAAAGGCTTCTAGATTCAACTTTGGTCCACATCACGCCATGAGATTAAAGGAATGGGGTATAAAGATAAAGCACAGGAATGACTTATACACTCCATGAAAGCATTTGGTTTCATATCATTGTAAAAAGTCTTTTGATTATGGAGAAAGGATCTAATTTCACAAGCCTTTCATGTAAATAATTCAGCTCTAAGAAACCATGCCAGGCCATTTTCTTTTTGATGCTTTGCAATAAGTGCACAAGAGCAATTCTAACAAAGCAAAACTTCTTGGGCTTTTGAAAGCTGCTGACAACTCTCCAAGAATATTTATAACTCACCAAGTAGCCTGAGCCTGTTAACTTTATTACTTAAGTTTTTATTTTCCTAATCAAGACTTGCACCATTCTGAGGAATCAGCTGTGTTGCTTGCACTGCTGAGACTTTGAAATTCCCTCCTTTGCTCCAAAGTGGACACAGAAAGGCTTCAAGGTTTCCAGCAGGTAAAAGGTCAATTCCCACTGTGAGCCTGTGGGTGTGATTCCTATTTCAAAGCACTGTTGCTCCCCCATGAATAGGAATATTCTGCCTGCTGCACCAAGTGCCAGAGATACAGAGAAAATGGGTAAGTAAATACACACAGGTGCTGAGTAACCTGTCCCTGAGTCAACCCAGGCTGTGTTCAGATATTCTTGTACAAATAACATCATCTAAACATGACAGAAACCCTGAATAGTACACAATGGAGGGAAACCTGTGCTATGGGGAAGGGAAAACAGCTCAAAGGAGAGCTTGTTAGGTTACCATGGGATGCCAAGAAAAAGATTTGTGTTCTTCTTCTGACAGAATATTGTATAGAAAAAAAAAAGTTTTACTGTGAATAAAGAGGCCAGGAATTTAATTCTCAGGCTCCAACAGGAAAGGCAAGCCCTACAGGAAGACTGCATTTTAACATGGTCCAGAGCTGAAATGTTCAGGTTTTGATCAGCAACTGAATGTTTTGACACTGCTTTTTTCATGAGCCTCACAGGGCTTTGGTCCCTTTCCTGCTCACTGTGAAATAAAACTGTCAAATCTTGAAAGCTGCCATGAAACAGAATGTGCATCCTCCCAGCAGCTTTGCCTGTCATTGACATGATTATTTCCATGCTACATACAGGATGAAACAAAGCTGACAGATGAAAGGATAAACCTTCCCACTATATTTTCCTTCAGGTTTTTATCCTCACTTATCCTCACCTTTATCCCCTTTCACCCTTAGGTTATCATATCATATCGTATAATTTCATATCCTATTGTTTCAATATGTGGCTCTTAGAGTCCGAGTGGGCCAGAGCCTTTGGCTAATTTGGAGGCTGAGTGCCTGTGCAGCTGCAAACTCTCTCCTGGCACTACCCCTCACTCAGACTTGTAGGTGGCTCCCAGTAGCCTTAAGAGAGAAAGGGTTGCCTCAGTGATGGGTGATTTAAGCTTCTTGTATTGACCTTGAGCTCAAAGAGACAAAAAGAACAATTCTACAGTGTGACATCAGTCATGGTTGGAAGTCCAAAATCTACTGCTGGCGTGTTCAGCTGGCTCTGAATTGTTGTTCATGGCAAAGGTGAGTCAGGCAAGCCAGGAAAACCAAATCAGAGGCTCAAAAAACTGTCAGTGTCCTTCCTGATGTTCATTCCTACTAATCACACCAGATTTTCTTTTAAGCCACCTTGCTTATGTGTGCACTGTGTTATGTAGAAAGCAAATGATGCTTTGAATAAATGATTTCCCTGCATGGCATTTGGAAGATTTATATCCTCTCTTGTGTTCTTCCTCTAGCTGGGAGGGTCCAAGCCAGCCTTCCCTACTCCTCTCACTGTGCTGCTGCACTTTTCTTGTAATTGAGTCCAGTCTCCTGCCTGATTCTTGGGGATTTGACTTTTCCACCATCACATCATTATCTCATGCCACTGCATTTCTATTTAATGTGGACAGTGGTGTGTTGGCATCTAGGCTCTTCCTCGTTATTCACAATGAAACCTTGTAACTCCAGTAACAGGTGACTCCTGGGCTGGAAACAGAATTATCTTACTAAACATTGCTACTCTTTTGAGCCGCTTGTTTTCACAGGAAGGAGCTTCATTCTGTTCTCACAACTGAATTTTTCTAGCAGAATCCCAATACAGGGATCTTTTGATTTGAGATTCTCAGAATTTTAATTTTTTTTCCCCTGGTGCTGCATAGTTTCAACTTCCATAAGTTAACTTTAGCGAATGCAGTACTTAAAATTCCAGTAACTGTGTTAGCAGTCTTGGTTAGACATACATTGAGAGAGGAACTTAGTACAATTTCATGCATAAAAAGACACAAGTACCAAATTTAAGAGCCTTTTTATTGATCTAAACATTGAGGTGTACCTGCCTTACAGAAAATATCTTCAGGCATGTTAGCTCTGAGATGGGTGTGTGCTCAGAAGTGTAACAGAATATCACAATGTAATATTACATTACAGGGAACTGTCTTAATGATCATGGATGTGACTACCTGGTAATAACATGGAATTCTCTACATAGCTAACAAAATACTTATGAGCTGCTGTGTGACTTATGTGCACATTTTTCCTCACACACTGCAGTGAGTCTGGACTGTTTTATAGGACTTGGCACAAAACAAAGCTATTAAAGAGTGAGCTGGAGAGCCCACAGGGGAAAGGATCTCTGCTCTGCTCTGCCTAGAGAGAAAAAGAGCTGGCTTTGCCATTGTTTATGCAGCACATACGGGTCTTAGCTCACACACTGAGACATTGATCCCTGCTGACTCCAGGTACTGTGCTGTGTTGTGCTCCTCAGGGATCATTCCAACTGTTTTGTGTAATTGGAGAGGAGTATTTGGCCAAGGTAAAGGCTGGAGAATATTACCCAGTAGCCCCGAAGTGAGAACCAGGCTCAGGAGCTGCAAACTGAACAGCTCAGTTGAACTCCTGGTTTCCCACGTGGCCATTTCTTGCCCACTGGGAGACCTCTGGAATTCTGACACACAACAAGGAAGGAAAATACCATCACTGTAACAGCCTGGCTGCTCAGCAATCCTCCTGTGAGTCTGATTATACAGACATTGATTTAAAAGCAATGAATTTTGGGGGGAACTGTCTCAAGCCACTTATTTGACCATAACAAGAGTTGATAAGAATGTGTGCCTGAGGTGAACAAGAGAGTGTAATGAATAATCTCCAGACCCCACTGATCTAAGTAAATAATAACCAGAGTTGTGAGATGAGCTAACAGCTTCAGACTATCTTTTGCTGCCTAGTTAGGTGAACTGTGTCCTTATTTCCCTTTATACTTTCTGGGAGATGAAAGACACAATCTGTGTTCTGGGAGTTGCTGTATGAGAGCAGAGGACTGAACACTGTTGAAAATACCTGGAAGCATGAATGAGAAATACTGAGTGGCAATTTTAACCTTTTTTTTTTTTTTTTTTTTCCTTAAGCTGGATTCTTTAGATAATACCAAAGCTGCTCTTTGCTTTGCTAATGACAGACTGCATAAAGAGAGGAGCATATTTTAAAGCCCAGAGTGTTTCTCATGCATTGGGCCCAGAGAAAACATCCTGCCCTGTCTCCCCTGTCTTGGTTGAAATGATGCCAGGGATGATGCATCTCAGAACCTTTCTGTGGGGTAGAGGATTGAACTGGAGCAAGGGTATCATTAGATACTGTTAGATTGTGGTAACCACACTGTAGCATTTCAATAAACATTCTCTTTAGTCTCTAGTTCTTGAATAATCTGCAAATAAACCAATAGAACAAGTTTATCTCCTGACAAAAAATTGTGTACAAACACTCTAGGGCACAAATACTTGGGGAGGGGAGATGATAGGTGTTTTTGCAAAATATCTTATTCCATTCTGTTGTGTGATGGATCCACATAATGATGGGTCCAGTTTTTTTTTTTCTTCCTCTTTAGAAAAACGATATATATTTCTGTGAATCCTAACAATGAAATTTACATTATAATGCATGGCCTTTCTAACCTTGTGCCTGCAGTGTTCCAACTTTCCTTGTTCGTAGTAATGATTAAAAACCTCCCAAGCATACAGTATTTTTGGATGTTAAAAGATTTTATAAGAGGAAAATATTAGATTAAAATCTGAAGTTAAACAGCATATAAGGACAATTAAATACACAATTCTCACTTACTAACATTTTCCTGTTTGGTCTATTGCCTAAGGTTTCATTGCTTGTGATCAAAAGATGAATGCAAAGTTCAGACAGACACAAATAGGTCATCCTCTCTTGCTGGCAGTATCAGTATTGTGCAGCTGTAGTTGAGGTTTGCAAGATCTTTAACAAAAGTTCATTTCTCATTCAGAACACAGACAGATTTGTGTTGCTGAATCTCTTTCACATCCACTCACCACACAAAAAAGCATGTGCTAAATTGAGTTCAGCCCATAGCAACAGTTCTTCTGATAACCTTGGAATGCAGACTGCATGGACAGAGGACACTTTAAGTCTTTAGGAGGAATACTTATTAAATAAGCCCCTGCTTTTATAATAAAAGCCCAATTTTGATAAAACACTTTCAGGCATTCTCTTTCAAGTAACTACTGCATTTATAGAGCCAGGTACTCCTCTTGCTTTTATCTCACCACTTCTAGCACAATCTCAATTAAAATTTTTGCATTCTGGATTTTGACCATCTCTCTTTATAACTGAGTTTCTATGTTTAACTCCATGCTTGCCATCATGAAATCATGAAAATTCAGTTGCTGCTGCTGCCTGATGTTGCCATTTCAATTGCACTGCTCCTGGGACTTTCTATTCTATTCTTTATCAATCTAATCCAGACTTGATTCTGAGGAGAAGTAACAGTGAGGAACAACAGAACTGAGGTGAAATTTCACACTTCTCTCTCTGTTTTCTGACTCTGAATGGTAGGGCACTGCAGGAGGCATATAGACATGTTTTTACTTTTTCTTCCCTCTCCTCAGCACTTGCATCATACAGCAAAAATCAGACTATTGTTTTTCTGGTCAAGCTTTCTAACAAAGAGTTCAGCATTATGGATGCCTGCTGGAAGGATCCTGGAGTGGGCTTACACTCCTTCCTTTTGATCAATACCTTGTGCCCTGCTCACCTTCTAAGTATTTTTCTTTGTCTAACAATGATGATGAAGCAGCTCCACAAAGGGAGATTAATGTGCTTTAGGTGATACTTGTCTGTGTGTCCTCTCTGGAGCTCACCCACAGGGCTGGCCTGCAAAAGAATCCAAGAAAAAATAGATAAATGCTCTTTCAACAGATTATCATCTGCTCTTACTGGATAGAATAAAACAATATAAATAAAATGCTGTATCACACAAAACTTTCAGGTGATAAAAGGTAAAGAAAAATCCTATTAAAGTTGAGTGCACATGGAATATTTTGAGACTTATCTGCCTCTAGTTCCATGGTATCATAGCTGCATATTTTTATCATTATCCTAAACAAAACTCTTACATGTTCAATTACCAAAGCCACTGAAAATATTTACTCGTATTCATTTTAATTTTACCCTTCTGAATTTTGTTCATCACTAAGCTTCATCCTGTTTTTCCCTTTGGATTCACTTAATTTTCAACAAAACCTATTCCTATAAGCAATAAGGACTTCCTATCATCTTGTGCCTTAATGTGTTGTGATCCATTCTTTAGGAATGCTCTGCCTACCTTTGCTCAGAAATCAGTTATGTTGGCTCTTAGTGAAGCTGGTGTTTCTTATCTAAATTGCCTCCAAGTTCCTTCTGGGGTTTGAAGGCTTGAAGTAGAGAACTAGATCTCCAGCAGGCATAAATCAACACATCACTATTGATTTTAATTATGCATGGTGTCTTCTTGTACTGGCAGATGATCCAGCCTGGATTTGTAGTACAAAGATGCCTTGTGCATTTCAAGGAAGGAGGCACATTGTTTTCTCCCTGGAAACATTCAGCTGTGTTTCTTGTACCAGTTTCTCCAACAGCAACATTGCACAGGGCTAATGAGAGTCTTCTAAATCTCATCCTTTAACAGAAGAGGTGCTTTGTGATAGGAGAGCTTCTTCCAGAATTATCCTACCCTGGTTCAAGATACAGTCATAAGCTGCCAAATCTGTATTCACACAGTGGTGGATCTGAGCCACCCAGATAAAGTAAAAGCCCTCTTGCTAACCAGTGTCTCTGGGATTTAGCTTGGCCCCTCCTCTTCAAGCTGTGATGAAGACATGAGGACTTGATGAAGAAATGCTTAATTCTTCCTTAATGGTAAAGAAACGCTGTGGACTTGGACAGGTTGAATAAAAGGCTGATTCTATATCCCTGCTCTGACAGAAGACAAGCGTGCCAGTATATTTTATGAGATTTATGTGTTAATTAGACACTCCTTCTCATCATCCAGCCTGAGACAGGAATTGTGTTCTCCAGAAAAGAGTCAAAATCTTTCTTAGTTGCTGTGAAAAGTACACCTGACTTGGTTGCTAAATCTGATGTTTAGACATAGGAACTGACACTCAAAAGCATAAAAGTATAGAAAAATTAAAAACAACTAACTACCAAAAAAATTGGTGTTGGAAAAGACAAAAAGGGAAAAATTATCAAAAATCCATTTAAGTTTGATGCTTTTAAGCTAGAGGAAGGACATTTGATAAAGCAGCATAAGTGATAGCAAAATTAATCAGGTAAAATAGTTTTTACAGTTAGAGATGACAATTACGAACAATTTATAGTCCTGAATAAAATAAACAAAACATGAAAATGAAACTCTCTTCTTCAATCACAGTTCATAGACAGAATAAATAAAAGAGAACTTTGTTTCCCTCCCATGAAAGCAAAGAAGAGTTGAACTGTCCATTCCTTAAGCATGCTCTTAAAGCAGTTTGTACACTCTGGGATACAGAGGTGACTCAAAAGTGATGAAAAGAGAGGGTAAGATGGGAGAGTACTTAGATTGGCACCTCTCTATGATGCAGTAAAAGCTGTGTTCTCTTCTCTCTGGTCAATGCCTGCCATGAAGTATGTGTACCCCATATACTGGGATCAAATTCTGAGCCTAATTGTTATAGACTCTGGACTGAATAATAAGTTAAATTCTGCAATCCGGTCTGATTATCTGCAAATTCAATGTGACACAGCCTTAATTTGAAATGTGTAATTAAAGGTCATATCAGCATTTCCTAGTTTCAGAGATTGATTTTTTTTTCCCACCCTAACTCAGCTACTCAGACATTTTTAGGAAAATTTAAGGAAAATTTTATCTAGGAGAACAATCCCATCATTTCAAAACTGCTTTTCATATTCATATTTGCAAAGCAATGTTGACTAGAAAGAATATAAACAATGACTTCAGGGAGGCTGTTTTCATGAGTAAGATTGCACCCTGTAAATATGAGATCTGGAATTAGACCTGACTGGCAATTTTTTAAAATGCACAGTCCTGTCCATTATGATATTCAGCACTTGCTTTGACCCAGGTTTATTTAATTTATCATACATAGCTGCATCACAGCAATTACTGATGGGGCTAAAGACAGGAGATGGTGAATGCTGAACTGTGTAGCAGAGCTGAATTTTGAAGACAGGAACTGTGTTTAGGCTGATATTTATTTCAGAGAGCAGCTTTGCCACTCAACAAGTCAGTGTGTGTGGGGAGTGATGCACAGCTGGATGGATGTGGAAGGTGCCTGCAAGAAGGTACAGACTCGTGCTGGCAATGAATGCAGTGATGCTGTGGTAAAATAGTAAAATAGTCACAGGATACTTTGAGGTGAAAACTCCTGTTCTTTACACGTGGTAGTGAGAACTCAAAACCATGAAACCTGGGCTCCTGTTGCAGAAAACTGTGGTTCTGCAGACCATGTTTCCTGAGGCAGAACCTTCCATAAAAGGATTATTCACTGCCTACTTTTACAAGCCTTGGACACAGCTGAACACACCTAACTCGGTCACTAGAGGACCCAGAACAGACCCAGTGGAGTTCTCAGCAAAATATTATCCTCATTTCATACTGACACTGAGTCCCACTTCCTTCCCATGGATGAAACACAAGGAAAATGTCACCCAAGCAAGAACTGCAATGCAAGACAAATGTCCAAAGTAACATGGAATTAATGCAGCTTTCTGAAAGCAAAACTAAGCAAAGAAAAAAGCTCCATATGTTATCTCATGAGAGTGGAAGAGTAAATAAATGCTATCTAGGGTTTACCAATCAAGAAAAGGGCATAAAAAACCAGGCCATCAGCATTTCTGCTGCTTATCTGAGCCCCAAGCAGTCAGACTATCCAATTCAAGCAGTAAGGTTTCTCTGAAGATATCTCTGAAGGTCTTTACTGAATTTCTCAGCCTGAATTACCAAAAATTTTAGCTGTGCAGCAGAATCTGGAAGAAGGAAGTCACTGATGGTAGGGCCTCAGCCTGATACTGTATCCTGCTTCTTTGATATTCAACCTTAGCATAACATTTTCAAAATAAAAAGGGAAGTAATTCTCCCTCCTGCTAAGGAACAAAGTTGCTAGGAAGATGGAAGATGGTTGTGTCTCCTGAGCTTTTACCGCTCTGCTTCTCTTAAATACCCCATCATGGTGGGAGGGGAAGAAGAAAAAAAAAATATGGGGAAAGAAAAAAAAGAAGCAAGAAAAAAACCCCTGAAGTTGCCTTTAAGTTTACCCACAAGTCACATCTATGTTTAAGTGCTTTGCTGAAATAACTTCTGCTATTAGGGCTCTGGCAAGGACTGTCTCATATTTTATGTATGAATTATGAAACCCCTAGTTGATGTTATAATATAAACACTAGTAATTATTTTTAATATTAAGGCTGAAGATAGCAGTCAGTTACTGGATGCAGACTATGAGGCTGCCCTTGTCCTGAGAAGTTTACAATCTAATTAGGAGTTGAAAGTGGTCTGAGGAGCAACAGTGACGTATCTGCATGCACATATATTGTTCTGCTCAGCCCCCCAAAGAAATGCATAAAACCAAGTCTGCACTTCATTTAAATCTGCATTTAAAGAAAATTAGATCTCATAAATAAAGCTGAGTCTGAGGGGAGAAAAACACACAAGTAGGATTTCCCAAGTTGCATGGAAACTGGAGAATTAAGAACAAATATACTCAAAAAATTATTCTTTTATTAGGCAGGACTTGTTCACATAAATTAGACAGCAATCAATGTGAGTCAAATAAGTACGTGGTTATAACTTTCCATCTTTAGCAAATGTAGACTTAGTAAATTAACATCAAAGTCCTAAAAGACTCATATAGACAGATGCTAGGAAATCTTCTAGAACAATGATCTTAGTGTGTTCAGACTTCACCCCATATGATGAAGCCTGTGAAATAACAAAAAAAATTAGCTAAAAAGAGCAAGGTAGAAATATACACGTAGGAGTATTTAATGATGACATAAGACAAAAAACTGTACATAGTTTTGGTTTAATAAAAAAGTATTAAGAAATTTAAGTAATGAGCCCTATGAAAACAATGGAGAATATGTGCCATGTAAAAGGTCAAAATGACATTTTGCCATCTTTAGGGTTTGCCAAAGCTGTGCTTAGATGTTGCAATCCTCATGACCAACTCTACTGCAACCTTGAACATGGAGGGGTTTAAATTTAGGGCAAAGCACATTGTTAAAAAGTGTTGTCAGAGCAGGCTGTTTGCAGATAGGTGAGGCAAGCACAGTTTCTGTGAGGAATCTCAATCCCACCTTGGAACTTCCAGCTCAGCTGCAACTCTTGCGTGGCTTTGTGGCTCCTGTTTCCCCAGGAGTTCACCATTCTCCCAGCACAGCATGACCCACATGTCCTTTCTTCAACAGACCATATAAAAATAAAATACAAGATAAAATAGGAATTTTTTGCCTGAGGTGATAGGCACTTTCTTTGATACCAAAACCAGAAGTAGCTAAATGCCAAAAATCTTTGCTCTGATTATAAGGGAGAACCACATTACCATGACAAGTCTTACATATATATTTATATATGGTTAAACAACTCAATGTATTGGATTGTAGACATAAAATATCACAAGAAAACTATGACCCAGGCTTTGATCCAATTGCTTTGACTTAATCCTGTGCCATCTTAAAGTTTGGCTCTGCCTCAGAGCTTGGGAGCAGACTCTCAGCCTTTTGGGTACATAGAAAACAAAAAGATCATCCAAAAGTTTCTGCTATTTGGCTTAATGGCCAATAAATGATGCAAGAGGTGAATAAGATGTGACCTCTTTTTGTGTATGGAACTTTGGAGGTATTTATTCATTTATTTGTTTGTGGTTCACCAGGAAAATCCTTTCCTTTTAAAGTGTACTTTCACAGAAATTGCTGCCATACCCATCCTACATTAATATTCAGGATCTGCACTCATAATCCATTGCTAAGCAACACTTAACAAAATTGATCTTGCATTAAGCAAGCTCTGGAGCTTGAATAATACATTATTTCCTCTTTCTACTTAAAATCAGAGAAAACCTTTGGTTGCGTTTTGAATGTCACACTATTAAAACTGCATTTTAAATACAGATTTTAATTGCTGGGAAAGTCCATTTGGATTAAGGATTGAATGCAAATTCACCATTGGTACTCTTTAATGCTAAGAGTAAATAAATTGTAAAAAATTGTTCAACTCTTGAAGAATATGGAAAAACTCAAAAACAGAACACAGCTTAATACAGAGCAGCCATATCCCATTTTACATTCTAACACATACAGTGCAATACCTTGTCCATTTTTGTGTGCATGTCTTAAGCATCTCTGTCACTGTTTATTTATATTCTGTATTAAGATTACACAACTGTGTGCAGTTATATGCTGAATAAAGGAGTTTGTGATTCCCATACATGAATTTTAGGTACATAGGAAATAACCATGCCTCTCTGAAGTTGTCTGAATGGCTGCTGGAGATGGAATTGCATGCCTTGAAGTTGCTAGAAACTACCTGTTTTGTCTACTAGCCCATTTCTCTGCCACTGCAGGATAGTTCCCCAGAGTATATTCACCAATGCCTTAATCATCCTCTTCTTAAGAGTCTCGAGCAATGTCTCCTTTGGGAGTTCTCTGCACAGCCTATTAGTGCTAGACAGTGCTTATTTATATCCATCCTGCATTTATTAAGCCAGAGTCATTCCTTCTCTATTCTTCCAAGCCCCTGCTACACCAGTGCAAGAGAGAGTGGAAGAAGTGATTATTGAAGGTATAGGGGTTGGGATAAATATGTATGATTCCACTTCCATGGAATCTATTAACTATCTTAAAACTCTAAAAGTTGAGCCCTAGAGAATATGAATTGATACATTTTAATTATCTCACTCTTCATTCAATAGGAACTAAATCTGAAATATTATCTCCAACAGGATCCAGACAAAGGGTTAATTTACTGGCATCTCTTATTATTTTTGCTTATGCTCTATCAGTCTTTGACAAAGTGTCCAGTATCCACATTGTAATACCTGGGACTGATGTGAGGAACTTTAATCAAAGGCTTTTCCAAGAATATGTACTTGGCATTTAGGAAGTATATGAGTTCCTTAGATGAATAGAGAATATAAACTATGTATCATTTTCCCAAGAGCCGTTTTTGTTAAAATTAACCAAAACACTCCTTGCTTTTGTCTGGAGGTTAGGGCTTTTTTTTCTTATTTGTCTTCATCAGTGTAAAACTTTATGCTGTGACTTAAAGAGTGAGGGAGTTATATTTTTTCTGTGCAGTTGAGAACAATTCATTACTCGGTGCTTTCCCACAAGATCTTAAATAACATTTTGCTTTTGCTGAATTGTACCCCATATGCTTCCCTGCCACTGTATATTTATTAAGCATAAACAAGGATTTGTAGAGTCCTTGTACTTTGCAGGGAGCACAAGGGTTTGCACCCGCCGCTAAGAAGAGGGAAGCTGTCCCAGGAAGGCAGCAAGAGTAAGGTGTGGGTGTCCTTCTGTCCTTCTGTCTGTGTTTCAGAGGCAGGGAAGCCTCGGGTGAGAGCTGTGGGCTGCATCTGAGACCCAAACCATGGTGCTGGTTTTCCACCTTCTTCACCTTCTTGTGTAGCTCTGTGTCCTTAATGAGTGCAGCTTTAGATTTTGAATGTCCAACAGATTTTCCATCTCCCGTTGAATAAAACATCAGCAAGTGATTAAGCTAATTAGATTTTTTATTATTATTTTTAATTTTAATATGAAGTCTGGTCAGGCTCTTTGTTCTTTTGACACTTTCTCCCAGCAACCCTTTGGACCATGAATGATGAGAAACACTGGGCAGGAATCTGAAGCCACATTTACCAAGCAGCTTATTGAGTTTGTCGGTATTCACATATGTAGAAAAATAAACTGAGACATAGGATTACCTATTTAATTTCTTGCAAGAATGATACTGAGTGGGACAAAATAATATAACTGTTATATACTTTTTCCTAGATATTGTTGTTAAATTCTTCTGTTGGAGAGGACAGCAGAGGACAGGCAATTCTTTTTAAGTGGCGTCAGTGTGCTGGTAATTGTCTCCTAACGTGCTCTTTCACTCAGTGTGGTGTCTCTTGCTGGCCTAGGTGACAATATTTAATAGCACATGCTTCATTTGAGGCAAGACTTCAGACCTTTTCTTAGAGTTTTTAATGTCTAAAGTCACCTTTGTGTATATCTTCATGCATTTTTCTATGAAGCCTTGGGGAGTCACTATCTTTGCCTCTTCAACAGTTTAATAATCTCATTTTTAAAACTATATGGGCCAGGAACATGCAGAGCTGACTTGTGCTAACAGTATTAATTTTTTTCTTTGGGGGGATCTCACCTGTATATTTGGAATTTGCAGGTTTTACTTCATCTGAGGTGAGACAGGTTGGTTTTAAGAACTGGATTCAGAAAAACAGAAAAAAATCAGAAAAAGTACACTTCGTTCTGTTGCACTTCTGTCCAATATTCTGGAGTGTGTGTATGCAACCAAGAGCCCTGCACTGTAAATGAGGAAAAACAATCTCAAAAGATTATTTTTCAGGTCCTCTGGGAATGGCAATAAATTTTCTATATTCAGTTTGAGCTGGCAAAACACTCAAGTAAAGTGTTTACTCTGATTGACATAAAAATATTCCTTTTCTATTGGAAAATTGTTGTTAGGTTTCTGCACACATAATGGTCTCCAGAGTAAGAGAACTGACCAGTCTCTTTTTCCTTTTTTTTCCTTTTTCTTTTCCTTTTCCTTTCCCAGGGTTTGAAGCTGCCTCTGAGAACCAGATTTTCAAAACCCTCATGCCAGACCACAATCCTCAAATTTCTTAGAGCTCCCCTGGCCCCCAGAAGACACTGAGGCCGATCCTACCTGCACCTCTTCACCTCTTCCAGCTAATGCCACACCCAATGCCTCTCTTCTCTCCCTCCCAAACTCTTCATCTCAAACACTTTGGCTTCAAGGGATTTGGTGGCTGTGTAAAACAGCATTGGGTTTCCATAAAGTCCAAGTTATTGGCAAACAGAATTCTCACCTTCCCTAGAGATTTCAGCCTTCACACCTAAAATACAGCGACAGGCAGAAAGAAAATTGTTTGCCCGTGTTATCCAAGAATATTTCATTCCAACACACCTTCACATTATCCCCCATAGAAAAGCATTGAAGCCACAAAAACTGAGGAGGGTTTATGAGTGTGCAAACCATAATGGCTCAGCTGTGGCTCATCTTTATTGTCCTCATCTATAGACATCAATACTTCTATTCTATTCTCTTTAATGAAAAGAAGGTTTAGCAAGAGCCAGAATATTTGGTACAATAAATCCTGAGTTCCAGTTGTTTTCACATTACTCAGCAGACTCAAATCTGATGATAACCATATGCAGCTGGGCTGATGCCAAGCATGGCCTCCGAGCTGCAAGATGTTCTGGGACTCCTTGTCCATCAGGCAGCACAGGTTCCATGAACTGCAGGAAAGCTGCTGCTTTTGTAAGGATTTTAGTATGTGGTTATATGAGCAAGGGAAAAGGGGGAAGGGAATAGTGAAGCAACCAAAAAGAGAAAGGGAATAATGGAAAAAATTATTGTAAAGAATCATAAAGAACTCAAGATGTGAAGGCTGTATATGGTTGTGTTAAAGATCAAAGAAAAATTGTAGCAAAAATGGGGAAATATGAGAAAATTTAAGGAGGATAAAAGAAAATACAAGCACACTTAAGTCTTCTTTAACATTAACACTAATGCAAATTTAATGTATGTAGTTCTGCCATTAATGAAGCTCCGTCTTTCATGCAAATTTAATTTCTGAAAGCTGACTGTTAATGTAAGTGGTGTTATTTATTATTGTTTTCTGCTGTGGTGCCTGGCAGATGTTTAAAACAGATCTTACTGTGGTAAATATTGAACAAACCCACTTTATATTCCACATGTTAATCTCCAAATCTCTGTTTCTGTTCATATATTATAGAAAGGCTTAAGGCAACCCTGTAAGACAGCTTGACAGTGGCAGATCATGCCATGATATCTTCCAGGTTGAAGAGAACTACAAAACTTCATACCAGTGTTTCATCCCAGCTAAGTAAAAATTCTGAGGACAAATTTAATTCTAATGACCTTTTCCATCTGAAAATGAAGGCTGCATTGGCAGAGTTAACTCTGGCATTAAATGGGGAAAGCTCTTCACTGCAATATTTATGTTAACCGATTTTTGTGATGCAATTCCTAGCAAAAGTTCCAGTAGTAATAAAAGCCACTATAAAATATGGTTGCCATTTTACAAGATACTTTGTGAAATACTATAAAATTACTTTTGTCATGATCACCATACCCACTAGAAAGATAAAAAATTGAAACCATTTGTCAAATATGCAGGGATTATCTTCCTATTAAATACCTAGTCTTTAAATTGATGAATGTTCTGATATGACCCAAAAAGACTGATTCATGTCAATTATTTTTTTATGTTAGTCTGCAAGTCCTGAGGACAGAAATCATAAGGCCTGCCTAACACCTAGTGTGCCTCTGGCTTTGTGGGCTCTTTCTGGAGTTGATAACATCCTTCACAAAACAATCCACAGTGGCTAGGACAGACTTCAGCTCTAAGACATCATTCAGAAAGACTTGTTTCTTTTTCCTTATGACAGAGGAAATTGAGGATTAGTCAGAAGACACAAATATTGTGAATACCTGCCTCAATCTGATTTTTGAGTTTGAGTGTAATCTTGTATTTGATTATACATTTTATGTGAACATAAGTCTTTTCAGTTTTGAATGTATTTTTCTCTTCTCACTTCTATACAGATGTGGGCAAGATGGCTTTGCAACTTGAGAAAGACTTACCTAGAAGAGCACCTCCTATCACTTTTTAATGTGGTATACAATTTTACTTATTAATTTTCTTACTGTTCTTTTACTTGAATTATTTTGTGTCTTACACTCTCTACCATAAACTGTGTTCAGCTTTTACTTTGTCTAGGTCTTGCCAGTATTTCAACTCACTTTAATCTGGGTTATTACAACTAATACACACTAACAAATACATTGCAGAACATGATGATGTTCCCACATCATTGGATGTTCTTTCTTTCAGTGAAATAACTGGCATTGGGGTTAAGTGCTTCAGAAGGATGAGAACATGGGGGATTGCACCAAAGTAACTGGGGACAACCTGCTAGAAATTCATAACTCTCCTGCCATGGGACATACTCACAGCACCTCTGGTGGAAAGCATTTAGCAAATTCTTGCAAAATTCCAGGCACTGGTGCAATAAAACGTGGCTGTGACAGGGAGCAGAGGCCAGGAGCAGAGACAAATAAAGAGGTCAAATCAGAACGTGTATTTGGAGTATTTTTAAAGAAGAATTATGGTCTGTTGTAAAATGAACAAATGTCTCAGGAACTTTGTATAAGCCACCAATCACTTATTGCACAGGTTAAACTAGGGTTTTTTTCCTGCACAATTGCCCAGCAGAGCTAACAAAGCTGAATCTGCAGTTCTGAGACTCACAGGAGGAAATAAAACTCCTGTCTATTAAAAGGATATGGCAGTATATGGAAGACACAAAGGGTTGTTAAATAAAGGTCTGTCCCACTGCATGCACCTTTGTAGTAATATATTTTTAAAACCATTTAAATTACCAGAGCTGAATTTTCCTAATCCAGTCATGAAGGACTCTGCTACAGTAAAGAAATACACTTTAAACATTTGTCACTGTAAAGATTTTCTTTCCTTAGTGAATGTTTTTAGAAAAAAAAAAAAAAAAAAAAAAGTGAGTGGAATTGTGGCTCACAAGAGAAGGGGGAAAGCCATGAATGAAAGTCCACAGAAGCTTTTAGGTGCCACTATAAAGGCTGCAGCCTTTGCCTCAAGAACTATGGAAGCAATCAAGGTGGTGGAAAAGTGAATCTTGCTACCAAATATAAATGGGGGAAGTAAAATCCTGCACATGCCAAGGCTTCTGTGTTATTGCTATGGACTTTACCTTGCTGGGTACACAGCTGCTGGCTGCTGGTGTGAGACCAGGTGAAGGGAGCTTCAGGGAAAGCAGGATGTATGACTTGGTTTTCCGTTATCCTTACTTTGTGTTTCTGCAGCCGGCAAGGCTGGTGCTGAAAGCTCTGTCAGTTAACTGAGAGTTCCAAAGTGCCCTATTAGGACAACAAAGACATTCCTTTGCATGGGGAGTTTAGTCTTAGTCCAGATCTATCCCTTGATTCTTGTGTGTGAAACGCTTTTTGCACCGGAGGGCTCTGATTCCAGAACAAACCTGGGCACAGCATGGAGAAGCTGGCAGGGTATGGTTGTTAACACAACTTCTGATCAAAAGATTTATACAGCTGAATATCAAGTAATATCCAAAATCAATACTGTGTCACTTTTTACAGCTGTAATAGAAAAAGAGAGAGAGAAAAAAAAAGAAAATAAAGGTTTTTACTCCTTCAGTATTTCTTCTAACTTGGAACAAAGGAGCAGTTTACATCCGAAATACCAAGTACTTGAGGCATCCACAACAGAGAGATCTGCAATATTGTATTTTTGGATGACAATTAGAGGCAATTATAGCACTGTCCCAATATAAAATCCAGCCAACAAGGGTGTTTCATTTCTAGTCATGGATGATAAACAGTGTGGAGGTGAAATGCTGCAGCTGAGGAGTTATAGAGATTGCTATCAGGATTAAACAGGAAGGCTGTGTTTTACAGGATCAAGAAAGATTAGCCATGTGTTGACTATGGGATTATGAAGTAATTAAATAAATGAAGACACATTTCTGACACAGATTCTACACGTAAGAAAGTAATTACTCACTTTATATACAATGTTTCTGCAATTTATTTTTCAGGTCTGACTGGCAAGCAGAGCAGCCTGTTTCATACTCAGTGAAGTCAACAGTACTGAGGTCACCAAAGGACTGAATCTAGTTCACTGTGCTAACAAATGTGTTTTAGAAGGGTTAACTAACTGCTCCTATAAATACCTAATGGGTAGAACTCCTGCAAGTTTGGGAGGAAATAATGTTCTGCTGCTTTTTACCAGCCAAACCTAGAAAGTCATGAGTTGAAGAATTGCTCAAGGGAGAATTGAGTTGGTCGGATCTCCAGTGGGATCAAGAAAGATAATTAGTGCATCTATGCACAACTGTCATGGTGCATAAAAATCCTCAACTTTAAAAAAAACCCTCAATTTAGCAGGTAATGGGGTTTGTGCCTGGTGGTGCTGAAATGCAGTGATATCTGGAGTGAAATACGAGTCTATGTAAAGCTGAATGGTCATGGATTTCTGTAAGGTCACAGGGGAAATCTCTTAACCATCAGATTTAAAATGGTGAAAGATCTTTAATGTCTGTGCAGAAGAGACAAATTCTCTATTGTTAAAAGCCTTACAGAAAAGGCCCATACAGAATAAACTGAACAGGACCCCATTAATCTAAGAAGGGAGAAAGCTTGTGTTGACCCTGCCAGGTGGAAGGTATGTAAACCTTATCTCCCACTGAAATGAACAGTTTATAGGATGGCCTGTGCACAACAGAAAGAGATTTGAGAGGAGTATGTGCCTGGGCCACCTTCAGTAAAACAGTACAGTCCATTGTAGAAGAGAGGGCAGAGCAAGGCTTTTAGGTAAGGATTTACATCCAAATCTGCAGGGCTTTGGTTTGGATTTCTTCTATTTGTTGCTTTTATTGGGCTATATTTTGCCCTCCTGCAGGCATGTAGTTTTCATTAGATTCTATGTGCACCAAGGGGAGGATTCAATGTGGGGCACTTACGTGCAAATGTTTGTTCTTTGCTGTTAAAATTAATAAAATTTCACACTTGTCTTTTTAAATCTCAGAGGATTTTATTGAGGTAACATCACATTTGGGAACTGTATTTGAAATCAGATTTAAGAATAGATTTGCATCCTGTGCTCAGATGCAGCAGTAAAAAATAAATAAACATGACCCTTTTCTATATTACTGAAGAAATACCTAATGTGTCTGTCAGGAGATGCGGCATTAACCTCATTGACAGTTTTTTGGAGAGAAAAGACATTATTTACATGACAGTTTAATGAACCATATTTGAAAAATGTCATATGCAACAGCAGTCACAGCCGTATTTAAAATGACCACCAAAAGTATATGACCTCATTTTTGGGCATCTAATGATATATCAGCGGATAAGTTCCCTGACGTAGGAAACCAGCCAGCCCCTCCCTCCTATGTCCTCTACTGACAATCAAGAACTTTCTTTTTTACCCCTGGAGAAGGTCTGCTCCTTTCACCCCAGTTCTCAGATGGATGTAGCTTTCCTTGTAGGTTTCCTCCCCTTTTTAAGGCCAGGAGCCGGTTCTCCCCACACTTCTGCCCCGGGCAGTGTCCGACGTTATCTCCAGCGCAGGAGCAAAGCCTCTGCTCAGGGATGTGCTGACCCAGGGAGGGAGCTCCTTCCCTGAAAATCCGGCACGACCTCTGGGCTTTGGAAATGTCACTGCTTCTGTAAATTGTAAAACCATTGACCCAAGACAGTCATGCCATTCCCGGGGCTTATGAAATCGGTTGTTTGATGGGGGGTTTATGTTTTTTATGGGCACTCAGACTGCAGTGGGAGTGAAGGCTTATTTCACTGACGATTCCTCCTAAGAGATCGTCCCCAGGGATGATGACAGGCACCCTCTCCGGGTGTTCTCACAGACCTTCTCCCCAAGATTCCTTACAGACTGTTATCCCAGGAGTCCTCACAGCCCCTTCCTCTCCAGGAATTCTCACAGACACCCTCCCCAGGTTTCACTGAATCACCGAATAGTTTGGATTGGAAATGACCTCTGGAGATCACCCCGTCCGCCTCCAATGCCAGAGCAGGGTCACTTGGAGCAGGTGACACAGGAAAGGCTCAAAATTAGTTTTGAGCATCTCCATTACAGAAACACTCCACGCCCTCGCTGGTCACCGTTCCAGGCATCCCTACACCTGAAGCTCTTTCTCACGTTCTGGTGAAACTTGCGTTAATTTATGGCTGGTGCCCAGCGAAAAGAATCCACCACCCCCCACTTGGCATTGCCTTTGCGGCACTTAAACGCTTTCTCCGGTGTTTGTGTTTAACGCCGCCAGCGCCTCACGATCCCGCGGCCCAGCCGGGCCTGCGGCGGCGCTGCCCGCGCTCCGCCCGCCGCACCGCGCCCCGCGCCCGCCAGGGGGCGCCAGACGGCGGCCGCGCCCGCCACACGGACACGGCGGGCTGGGACCGCCACGGGCAGCGGCTCCGGCAGACACACGGACCGACAGACACACAGACAGCGAGCGGCACCGCCACAGCGCAGGCACAGCGCTGCCCGGCACCGCCACAGCGCAGGCACAGCGCTCCCCGGCACCGCCACAGCGCTCCCCGGCACCGGCACCGCACAGGGCGCAGCGGCACCGCGCGCGGCTCAGGCGCAGCGCAGCGCGGGCAGCGGCGGGAGGACGAGCGGCGCACGGTGCTGGCAGCTCCGGCCGGCGCTGCCCGGAGGTAGGAGCTTCCTCTCCGCCCTGCCCGCCAAACTTCGCGGAGACAGCGCTGGCTGCCGTTCCGTACCGTCGTGCTGTGTTCCCCTGGCTGCTCCCCGCCCGGCTCCAGTGGCCCGTTTTGTTTTTATTGTTGTTATTATTGTTGTTGTTATTGACGCTGCTCCCCGCCCCTCCGGGCAGCGCGGGCGGGCGGCGGGTCTCGGCAGAGCCGGCAGCTCCGCAGCCAGAAGTTGGCGAGGGCCGTGGGGGGCGAGTGGCCCCAGCTTGGGTCCCCTCAAAACTTCGGTGCCCGAGGAGCCGCTGCTGCCCTCGCCGCTCCTCTCTCCGCTCCTCTCTCGTTGCAGATGTCGGGGGTGCTGGTGATCGCTGCCTGGTGCTTCCTGCAAGTGGAGAGCCGGCATCCTGAGATCATCACGAGTAACAGCAATCATGGCAATTTCCTGGACAACGACAAATGGCTGAGCACAGTTTCGCAGTACGATAAAGACAAGTACTGGAACAAATTCCGGGATGTAAGTGCTTCTCCCTTTACTGCATGCTTCTCGTTCCTTTGCCCGTAGCATCCTTCCAGGGGCTGCTGGCTGCGAAGAGCTGTGGGTAGAAGAGAAATGCAGCTTGGGCAACCGGTTGCTGCCGATGTGAAGGATGCTCAGAGCTGTTTGGGAGCTAGACAGGCAGTCCTGGCATTCTTGGTTTGTCCCATCGATTGGGGCAGCCTAGGCTCCGTGTCAGTTTCGCTCTTCTTATGGTCTTCGATTTTCCTCTGGGGAGGAACTTTGAGTGAAGTTTCGGTGCTTCCTGCTTAAGAGTCTGGTTAACTGAAAAATGATGGAATGATGTGTGTGTAAGAAGGAATACTTACCAGTTCAAGCCACAAGGTGGTAAACAGCAAAGCTTTTTGTGCCTGCAGTTTTTATGGAAAGGATTTCTGCTTGTAGAGATTTTTGAGGCTCGTATAGTGTTGGAGGAAGCAGTGCTTTGGCTCTTTTTTCTGTATGTTTTTGTTTATTTGTTTGTTTGTTTGTTTGTTTGTTTTTTTCTACAGTCTGGAAAAAGGGATATCTTCAAGATGTGTTATGATATGTTACCTGTATAAAACAAATCAATTCCTTAAGCTCAAAATTAATTCTAGACTTCCCCTAGATCAAATGCAATCATGTATTAAGTAAATGACAGCAGAAAGGGAAATGCAACTTTTTTAAATAAAAGTAATGTTTAAGTAGTTCCTTTTACTTCTGGTGTCTGTACACTGAGAAAACTTTTTTGGAGCACACACAGAAAACCCTGCTTCAGTCTGCCCAAGACTGTGTGATGGAGGCTTTACTGTTCATGTTGATGAGGTTAAATGTTCTTTATTGTCTGGGACTTGTGCACCATGGCCACAGCGAGACTCTAGGAAAGGGAAGACTAGAGCTGACTAGCAGTTCTGGTAGTACCCTTCTGTAAGAATTGGCTTTATAGGAATCCTGATCTTTTATAGAATGTTAAGTCAAACTTCTATGCTCTGCTTTTGTCTCTGTGATCCTAAAATTGTATCTAACTTTGCAAAAGGGGAGTCACAGTATTGCAGTTAAATGTGGTGTGCCCTGATTAGCTCATTCTCCTTGTGTTTTTCTGTAGTTTTGGTCATCTCTGTGTGAGAAATGCTGCTCGGAATCTCAGCATAACAAAGTGTGATCTTACCAATGGTATCAATTAACAGCTGTCTGGGAGTGTGTCCTCACATGCAGTCACCAATCACATCCACCTACTGGGACTGCTGAGTTCTCATACAGAAAAGGGGATTCCACAGTAAACATGGATTCTTAGATTTACCAGGCTTTCAGGGAATCTTCGTTAATATCTGGTTTAGTCTTCTGGGGAGCACAGGTTAAGGATTTCACTTGTTAATTTCTTCATCCCACTTGACATGAGAATTGAGCAGCATCTGAAAATGGTACATTGGATGAAGGACTGATACATTAATCTGAAAACACTTCTAACTAGAGACAGATTTTCTTCCCTCTTTATGTATTTTTTGTTTCCACTCTCCTCTTTCTTTTTTCTTTAAAACTAGAGTTCTTGCAACTTATTTTCTGGTCCCCTTTCCCAAGAGACAGTCTCACAGGTCCTGAAACTATTCCTTTTCTTTTGGAAAATATTAATGAAGAATACCTCCCATATTTTAGGATTTGACAGCTAAGAATGCTCTATTAGACCTTCTGAAAATGCTAAAAAGCCCCATAAAGCCTCAAAACTTATATAGAATCATTCTATGGAAAACTAAAACCAACCTTAACCAGTGGTCTACCAAGCAAAAGCAAATAGTATAAAGTTCTTGCAAAGCTTATGTATCTTTCTATCTGGCCATCTTAATGATTTTATTTAATTACTTCAAAACTAGCCTGTTACATATGATTATTCATGAACCTTTTATAGAGCAAATTAACAGAGACTACTAATCATCTCCTACTAAGCCTTTTCCAAAAGAAAATATAAAAAGCTTACCAATGTAATTAAGCTCTAAATCACTTGGCTTCAGCTAAATTGATTTACTGGATCGTAGTCTTCCATGAAAGGTTTTGTGTGCAAAGATGAAGACATGCATAGGTAGACTTGCTGCCAGCACAGCAGGTGTAGCAGTGACAGCACACTTCTTGCATGCAGAGATGTGGTCAGAAGAAATCTGGTCCTTGCTTCATGGCTGTGCTGTTGGGGATAGATTGTTAAAGTATTTGTTAGAACATTTCTTAAAAGGCTGCCTGATGAGACATATCATAACAATATTAATTGCTGTGGATGGACTAGACCAGTATTTTGTGGATAAGTATTGATTTCTAGGAAAATTATCTTCTCTCTTCCTCTCACTGACAAACTAATAAACTAGTTTTTTAGACATCATGTCTACATGAGGTTCTCAGTGTAGGCTTTGCACAGGAGGCTGGAGTGCAGAAGTGGTGTTGCAGTTAAAACTTTCTTGGACCTGACACTGTAGTTACTCCAGGACAGAGGCCCTGCTTCATACCTCATAAATCAGCAGAGGCAAGGTTGCAGTAATTACCACAATTACCTTTAGCTGCTGTCTGAAATTTATGTCATTTTATATAAACATATTTGCACAAGTACTTACATGACTATGCCCTTCTGTATGGTGGGGGGAAACACTGAAGGTGTGAAGCTGAGATTTGATGCGTTTGGGTGTGGCCACTTTATGTGCCTCAGCACAAACATCTGTACACACAAATGTGCATATCAGTCTGTCATACTGTTGAAGTACTGGGTGGGTTATTTACCTCGAAAATATATAATTGAATATAAAATTTTATATTAAGCTTTTCTTAACTTCTTCAGTTATTCTTTTCAAAATCAATTGATTGGTCATCCTTATCGAACTATGGGACAATATGGCCTAATCTGAGGAGAAGCTATTGACTGATTTTCTTTTTAGCATGATCCATATTTCTTTTGGGCAAAGGCAGCATGGTAGTTGCACTTATTGTCTCAGCAGTCACTAATTTTCAGTGAAAAGAGAGCACAGAAGTACACCTCATTTGAAATCTGCATTACAGCCACAGAATCATGTTAAGTTTTTAAACGTGACTGAATCCCATAGTGTGAAATGTGTCATCATTTTCCAAAGGACTCAAGGGATGGTGTCTAAAACAACAGTTTACAACACAGACTTTTCATGTGATTTGAACACAATTTGTTGATTAAGTTCTCCATTTTAAAATCAAACAGCTGTAAATAAATAGTAAGTCCAATGTGACTGATGGGTTGTGAAACATTTGCTGTTGAAAATCTTGCATGTTTTACATGTGCCCAGCATCAATCATGGTGTAATGTCTGTGGACAATCTGAACCTGTTATTCAGTCTGTCTGTCACCCATTTTCCTTGTCTGCCATGGATTTTGTGTGATACATGACAAAATCTTAGCTGTGTCTTAAGTTGCATTTTATACTGGGGATAATAGTATTTTTCTTCTTTACAACTGGATGTTGAATCTGTAAATAAGAAAAGATGGAGCTCAGAGTCTGTGGTAATATGGTATTTATTACTCACCTAATCCATATATTGAATGTGGCTTGGTACATATTTTAGTGACTAGTAAGTTTCTAAAAAATAAAAACTAAATCAATGTAATTATTACTGGAAAAAGAAAAAAGTAAGGAAGGTGCACTCTTTAGGGAGAACCTCCAGCTATTTCCCTTGTGTAGATCTCAGGCTTGGAAAAGCAGACATCTGGATTATGGAAGTCAAATTAGAGTTTCTGATACTATGAACCCAAGTGTGAAGGCCTCAATCTTTTGATCAAACCTGTTGAGAGGGATCCTTTGGCTTGAGAGGAACTTCAGAATACATTTGATAGCTGAATGTGAAGTGAATTCTTATGAGCCTTAGGAAGCATTTATTGTTATGGGAATAGGCATACATGGTATTGTACCAGGTCACACTGTGCATCTCATTGTGCTCATAGAGGCTTGGCACAGAAGGCACAGAATAAATGTCATTTTAGTGTTAAATCTGTCTTTAATCAAAATTATACGAATGGACTAATTCTATTACTTCTACTTGGGGCTATGTCTATTACATTATTAATGCTTATATATAAAAAAGTAATAAGTTCAACTAGCCATGGATTAAACTGCAAAAAGGAAGAAAAAGGTTAAATGAACTAAGAGGATCTAGTATAAACCACACAAGGAATTTCTATGAAGTTGAAAGCTAAGAATCTTGGCATGAACTCTGGTTTCAGTGCATGTTTATGCATGGCAGACTGCCAGACCACGTTTTGAGCATTAACTAAGCTGTTTCTCTAAATTTTATTGCTTACAGAGTTTCAGTTCAGGCTATCATGTTAAAATCCCCATACATTTTATGCCTGGAGATGCTTGGAGACTGTGCAAGCCTAAGAAGCAAGGCATGAAATGTCATCATCTGTGTGTATACATTGCTCTGACTTAACTGGGGATAAATAGTTCCACATAACTATTCATGTTGAGGATGGTTGTCAATAGATTAGATAGATACTAGACTTCTGAGAAAAACCACTGAAGGGACAATTTTGTCAGCTATTAATGTACATCACCTTTCTGAGCCTGCAAATTCCTCCTCACACCTGATCAGAAGTGCAGTTTTAGGTGACAAAACAAACACAGGATTAGGAACTGGGGGATTTGTATTGTTCCAGCTTTGCCACTGATGATTTTTATCATTTGGGCTGGCTCTTCACACTTTTTCACTGCATTTCCCCTTGCTGGCACTTGCCTTTCTCTGATTTTTTTAGCCCCAAATTAGAAGTGTGGTAGTGAAAGTTGATAGCAGGGACTTAGAAAACATGACCAGTACTGAGAAGGGTTGGAAAACCAAGTGTGCAGGATTGGAAGACCTTGGGAACTCAGGTAATAGGAATGAAATGAAATTTAAAAGTACAAAGTAGAAGGTCGTGGAATTGAGAGCAAACACAAATTTATTCTGGGTCCTGGCAGCTCAACTTGAAATAGATGAGAGGGAAAACCTGTGTACTTTCATTGATTTGCAGAGTTATTCTAAGTTACAAAAGTAATGCTACTCTGAGGAGAGCAAATATATTGTAGGAATATAGAAAATGAAAGATTTCTGCCTCTATTGAAGAAGTAAAAATGTACAATGTATAGAAGGGACCACTTAATTATGAATATTGTGAGCACTTCTGATCAGTAAAATTCATGAAATATTTTTGTGGAAGGCCTTCCAGCATCACAGGAGAAAAGAGCCTGTTTTAAAATTATATATTAATTTACTCGCATAAAAGTCATTACAAAGGAGTGGATTTTCTTCAGTGGATTGTGTCAAGATGAGATGAATCAATAGATAATTGGTGAAAAAAATATTTCACATTTTCTTTTTTTTAATGTTGTATTTAGGTCTACAGGAAGAATGAAGTATTTTTTTTTGCCAACAATTTATTAACAGAACATCCTTTTTTTTTTTTTCTTTCTTTCTTTACCTCAAATGTAAGCACAGGTTTTTCTGTGATGCAGTTATTGGTACATACATTCCTGGAGAAACCAGTCAGATCCTGCTAATTATTTGTAGTGAATTTAGTCCTAAGGAAGGTTAGAGTACACTTGAAGAATATCTGCTGGCTGGGTAATGGATGTACCAAGTGGCTGGGTTGTGGCAGGACACAGGCACCTCAGGCTGGCTTCCCAGGAGATTATCATTCAAGCCCACCTTGAGATCTAATTGAAGGTGAAGACTCTGTGTGTGTATTCCAGTAGATCTGCAGTACAATAGAGTTGAAATGTGATTTATAAGTCTACCCAGGCACTCCTAGCATAGGTTGTCTCTTAGAGCAATTCTTACTCAACAGAGGGACAAGGCTGGAATATAAATGTGATCCAAAAGTACAGCTGAGATGTACTTGCATGAAATTTAAAAGAATAGGAAAACATGAGACTGAATCTGTGCAAGTGTAATGCATAATCAGCTTCTTATAACAGAGGAGATATGCTTTCTAAAAAAGCCCTTCTCAAACTTGACACCTTCCTTTTGCACTGGACAAGGGGAAAAATAATGGCATTTATGTCAGAATAATTAACTTTGAAGGTACAGAGAGCCAGCTTTTTCTAATTAACTGACACTTATCCAGCTTCCCTAGGAATTACCTAAGACTCTAAAGTTAAGTAGGTCAGTACAAAACTAGGGTGTTAGGTTCTGTGTTATGTTTCAAATTATAACTTAATAGTTTCCTCACCTACAGAAGGATTCTGCAGACTGCAGTCACAAATCATATCCCTACCATGAAATTCTGTAGATTTAAAGTTTTCTCCAATTTGTTTTATGCATTTTTTGAGTAACCATTCTTGTATTCTACTGCTTGCCTATCCTGTCCTCCCCCCCACCCAGGTGGATTTCTTTTCCATAGGGGCTTACTTGAATCCAAATTTAAATTGTATATTTGTCAGATTTCTGAGAAATTCATGAAAGGAAAAAAAAAAAAAAAAAGAAGGAAAAAAAATGCCACACAAATGAGCCATGTGTCAGTGTAATATAAAATTAGTGGATTGAAAATTGTTGTAGGAGGATGAGTTCTGATGTTGGTTAGTGTAAGAGCTTCTATCAAGCTCAGGTATCTATGGGTAAATGATACCAGTTTTATTTGAAGTAAGTTGTCCAGGGTTAGGGTCAAGAAAAGCAGGTCCATTATTCTCAAGGGCCAAAAGTTACAAGTTAAAGCCTATTTATGATGACCATCAGGGAGATTATCACCTTTTTTTGGGGGGGATGGGGGTGGGCTGGGATTTCTCAGAAACTTTAACTATTTGCTTTATACTTATGGTTTTAACCATGAGGCTAGAGATATGTAATTCCAGTCAGTGTGTCTTTATCAACATGAGTGTGTTTTGAGGGTAAAATGCAAGCCTGTCTGAATTTGGGGTGGAGCAGCTGAGCTGCTTTTACAAGAAGTAGGACATCATGAGGAAAGTGGAGCTCAAATATGACATCTGGAGTATGAAAACCTTTTTCTTTTAGATAGCATCTACTTATGCAAGGACTGTTTGATTATTCCTTTCCTTACACAACCAAAACTGAGATTTATCTAAAGAAGCCGTGGTGGTTATGTTGAAGCTGATGGCCAAATTGTCAAAGACTTTAGTGAGGGTTGAGTTTGATTCTTGTATTTCTTATCTTCCTGTTCTCTTAGACAGAGAATCACAGTACATGACAGACCAACAATGAATTAATCAGATCTTTTTGCCTTTTGGAGGACATTGTGGAATTGGAAATGCCTGAAAGATCAGGTGTCTGGCCAGGATAAACAGAAGAAGCTCCCTCAAAGTCCCTGGAAGAATCAAACTATCTGAAAATCAAACATCTGTAGTCTACAAAGTACATATTTTATAGATTTCAAACAAAACAAGAAAGCAGAGTTGACACAGGATAAAATTAAGGTGATGCTGCTGCCTCCAGTGTGATTTTCTGTATTTCCACCACTTAACTCTTCCAGCTTTAGATGGGGACTTACTGCTGAGGAGTTACCAAGTCCTAACTCTGAGTAAGCAGTCTGTCATCAGCTAGATAACTCCAGCAGTTATCATTGGGGGATTTGCTGTAGCGGGTTGGCAGCTAAAATTGAATTACATGTTTGGACTGAACAGCTAATGTCTAATGACTTTCAAGGCTAAGATATGATTCAAAATTCAGTTTACAGATAAATTGCTAAGCTACTCAATAGTGGCTTTGGCAGAGAGTAGATTGGTCTTTATCTGTCACTTCTGTGACTTGGCTTGTAATCCTGGGTAACAGAAAATCATTCTCATTAAATAGGTACATGGGGACATCAATTAATTCTGTGATCTTAGCTGTCCTCTTAATGAACTTTGTGTCATAAATTTACTTCGCTGATTGCTTTTCTCAGTTAGATGGAAATACACTTTATTAAAAATTACTGTCAGAGTAACAATTTTCTGATTAGTTTTTGAAAAAGGTTTCAATATATCGTGGCTTACAGTTGAGTTCTGACTAACACGAGGATTGATAGAGGTAAGTGATACTTGTCTATCTCTGCAGGTTGCTTTGAAATTGTCTAATCAGGAAATTCAGCTGTGTACACAATTCCATTTGAAATTGAACAGCATAAATTTTATGTGGATTTTATCTTGGAGATCTGTCTTCATCATCCTTCTTTCCCTGGGTTCCACTGTCAGTTCAGGAGTTTATTCCAGTGTTGTCTTCTAGTGTTTGTCAATCGGCCTTTCTGGCTTTCTCTTCAAGTGGTAGCAGTTAGAGAACTTGAACCTGGTCAAAAGATTGAGGTAGAAAAGTAAAAGCAGCTGTAGTCGCTGGAACTCCATGGGGGCATGCTTAAATTTTAGGGAATGGGAGTGAGGCTGGAAATTATACTTACAGTGTTAAGAAAAAATGAGGCTAAGATGTTTTGCTGCCCGGAGCTGTGCGGGGCTGGAGCCGCTCAGGGGCCCGGCTGTGCTGCCCGGAGCTGTGCGGGGCTGGAGCCACTCGGGGCCCGGAGCTGTGCGGGGCTGGAGCCGCTCAGGGTCCGGCTGCTCTGCCCGGAGCTGTGCGGGGCTGGAGCCGGTCAGGGGCCCGGAGCTGTGCGGGGCTGGAGCCGCTCAGGGTCCGGCTGCTCTGCCCGGAGCTGTGCGGGGCTGGAGCCGGTCAGGGGCCCGGAGCTGTGCGGGGCTGGAGCCGGTCAGGGGCCCGGAGCTGTGCGGGGCTGGAGCCGGTCAGGGGCCCGGAGCTGTGCGGGGCTGGAGCCGCTCAGGGGCCCGGAGCTGTGCGGGGCTGGAGCCGGTCAGGGGCCCGGCTGTGCTGCCCGGAGCTGTGCGGGGCTGAAGCCGCTCGGGGCCCGGAGCTGTGCGGGGCTGGAGCCGCTCAGGGTCCGGCTGTGCTGCTCGGAGCTGTGCGGGGCTGGAGCCGCTCAGGGTCCGGCTGCTCTGCCCGGAGCTGTGCGGGGCTGGAGCCACTCGGGGCCCGGAGCTGTGCGGGGCTGGAGCCGCTCAGGGTCCGGCTGCTCTGCCCAGAGCTGTGCGGGGCTGGAGCCGCTCAGGGTCCGGCTGCTCTGCCCGGAGCTGTGCGGGGCTGGAGCCACTCGGGGCCCGGAGCTGTGCGGGGCTGGAGCCGCTCAGGGTCCGGCTGCTCTGCCCGGAGCTGTGCGGGGCTGGAGCCGCTCAGGGTCCGGCTGCTCTGCCCGGAGCTGTGCGGGGCTGGAGCCGGTCAGGGGCCCGGAGCTGTGCGGGGCTGGAGCCGCTCTGGGGACTGGGCTGCGCAGTGCAAGTGATGCTCCTTCCTCTCACTTGAGAGTCCTGAAGCTTTTTGTGGCATCCTGTACTACATGGGAAAGCACTTTTCTGGCATGTTAAGCACATGGGGATGTATATCTAGATTAGACAGATGTGAAAGCAGAGGATAAAGCTGGTTCAGAGTTATCCATCAAGCTGATGCCAGATATAACAACAGAATTTATGTTGTGCAAGTCCCAGGACAGTGCTCTTCTGCAGAGCAATGAACTGTACTGGAATACAGAAAGACAAAGCTTAACAGGTCTATGTGGATATATGTGCCACTATCTGACAGCAGGGTTTATTGGCCCAGTATCATTTCTTGTTTGATAACATTAACTTCACTCAAGGTGTATAAGGGATGAATTTTGTTCCTTATTTTTTTTTCTTTTGAAAGTAAAGTCAGGGTAAGCAATCTTTTATGCTAGCTAAATGTTATATATTATTTATTTAATGCTAGGTGAATAGCATATTGGAGAGGGACTAGGTATGTCCTATTAAAGCAGAGATAGTAGGCAGAATAGATTTCCTGTATTCATTTTATTTTTATGTTAAACTACATCTAGTGACACTCATGGGTCTCAGGTCTTTTACATCTACTGATCCTTTTAGAACTTGTCTAGAAAAAACATTGTTTCAATACAAGTACACCAGTGTGCTGCATTCAGCAAGGATCTCTATAAACATAAAATAATTAGTAGTTCAAACACAGAATTGTTTGCAGTATTCCTTAAGCATAACCATGAATCTCTACATTATTGTTCACTCAGGACAGCAGCATCCAAAAGGAAATCATGCCACATTTAATTAGAATAAATATAAACTGCTAAAATACTGCATCCTGTCAGTTATGTGTAAAACTGCAGTTATGCAGCATGAAGGAAGCTGGTAAACCAGATATATTTGCTCATGAGGAAGCATATAGTGATTCAGATCAGTGACCACAGATTTATTAGTCTCTTAATGCTTATATAACAGAGTTAAGTTGGATATAACAAGACACTTAGGGGTTTATTTTCATTGGAATATGAGGCAAGATGGACTGAAATGAGGATCCTTATGTGACACAAATGTCTGTTTTTATATTTATGTGGGAGTCCAGAGTATTCCTCTGGCTTCCCTGGAAGGTTTAAGACCCCCCTGGCAGGGTCCCAAAAGACCCTGGAATGAGACCCAGGTGTCTCAGGGGCTGGATTTAGCTCCTTGGAACAATTTACCAACATTGAGAGAAGAAATGCAAGCCACAAAAATAAATAGAGTGTAAATTAGACTGTTAGAATGTAGAATTAGCAGATTTCTAGAATGTTTGTGATAAGGGACACGTGGCCAAGATGGAGAATTGGGGGTGTGGATACCTCTTCCTCCTTCTTCTCCGTGTCATCCGTGCTGGGTGACATGCTGGCACTTTTAGATTGGATGAAGACAAAGCTGGACCATGTAACAAGATTGCATTGTATTGAGGGTCATTTGTAAATACCTAGTACGTAATTTAGACTATAAAAGATCAGTCCTGCCTCTGCCAGGCAGATTCTGCCATGGACGTCTGGCGAGCAGACTGCTGTTCGCTGGACAAAGCATTCCTGAGATAAGGAACAATAAACAACCATGAAAACCTCTGAGAACAGCCTCCTGCAGTCTCTCATCGGCGGGCATTGGAAAGAGCTGGGTTCCAGAGCACCTGCATGTCCACCAGAGGTGATCTCAGCTCTAAGGAGACACCTCGGGATGTGACATATTTAGTCACTTTTTCATTAAGCCTTTGTTTCTTCTGATGAAGAAGTGCTTTCTTTCTTATGCATGTCTCTTATCTTAATAAGTTAAAATGCTCAGCAGAGGAAAGGTTTCGTGACTTGTAATGAACTTTTAACCCGAGATGAAATGTAATCCTTTTCCCTTGGAGATAGTGCTGTTGGAGATTGTGAGCAAGCATTTCTTATCTGTGTGCACTGCCTGTAAAAGAGAAAAGAAGACTGAACACAAGTACAAGAAACTTTAATGGGTATAGATCAACAATTTTTGAGCATTCACAAAAAGCTACTATAAACAATTTTAGAGCTGTGATAAAATAGATTGAAACTTCCCCTTGTAAAGTAACATATGGCATTACAAATAGTCCTATCTGAGTATGTAAAGGAAAAAAAAATCCAAACAACTTCTTATGGGCCATATTTTGTTATCAGTATTTTTAAAAGTAACTGCACAACCTTAGCATCAGTTTCTGTTGAGATACTGCATCCACACTTTAATGGCAGAATATGTCCCTGTGTAATCAAGAAAGAGCAATATTCTATTACAGCAGGGCAATGTACAAATACAGACAGATGTGGCATGTGCTGCAGTTTCCATTAGCAAAAAAAAGAAGCTGCAAATAGGAAGCAATTTTGAAACCTGCCACCATAATTGCAAACCCATTACTGATCTATCAGGGATGGTGCAGTTGATGTGCTCCCTCCAGAATGACGCAAAGTTGTCTATAAAATTTGAACTCACTAAGGAAAGATGTGGATATAAAATAAGATGCTATAAGATCCTTAAGGCATGGCTGATTTTAAGGCTGAAACTCCCTGAAATTAGGAGTTAGTGAAACAGCAATGATGGAATAAATGTGTTTTCTTCAGTTATTTCTATTGATGCAAGGAAATAAAATAAAACTTAAAAAAGAAACAAAACCAAATAAAAGGCCCCCTATACCAAAAAAAATCCCAAAGCCCCAAAGCATACAATCTGTGTCAGAGGCAAATGAATGCTGGATAATTTAGTGGATCCAGATAGAGGAGTCATGACTGAAATGGAGATATGCTCCATTAGGTGAGAAATCATGTCTGGAACAATCTTTACTAAAGCCTGGTTATTTCTCCTCATGGAAAATACCTGGCAGAAAGAGGAAATGAGAACATGATGTGTGTCTGCATGTATAGCAAGTGATGAATCTATAGACACAGAGAGAATGAGAAAAAGGTAGATGAGGAAAACTATGTTTCGCTATATTAGAGGGAATTCCAAAATGGCAGGTTGGTGATGGTGTTAGGGTTAGAGGGAGAGAAAAACAGGAACGGATTTAGGAAGGATGCAGCTGAAAATTATTTAGCTGCTGACCAGCATTCTGGGTGACCCTGATTTGGGTAGCAAAGAGTTCTTGTGGGCAAAGCTGCTGACAAGCCCCACTTCAGCTGTGTGTGTGATTCTGCACGGTTTTAAGCTTGTCTTGCTGAGTATATTCAGTATATTTTGGACTTGAGCAATCACCAATGGCCTATTGCCAGATCAGAAGCTCTGAACATCTACCCTGCTGTGGTCTTCCTACTGTGGGACTTGTGTGGTGGGTGGTATTGCTTTTCACTTGAGATAAACAACAAAGATGCATGGCAGAAAGAATGTATGCACTTTAATCACTTTTTTCCTTGAAATGTAGTTGTGGATATTTGTAGCATTCATAATTAGCAGAGGAACAGATGGCAAAAGCTTGGTTTAAAACAGAGCATCCATGGAGTGATGATGTGCTGCTGCAAGCTTATTTGGGAAGGAATTTGTTCCCTTGGATGATGCTCCAATACAGTGGTGCAGGAGTAAAGTAGGAAGATAATTTCCTAACAGTTGGTATAATTCAGTGTGTAGGACATATATAAAGCATGGAAAACATTTAAACTTAAAAAATATCTCCTGGATGCTCATGTCTTGTGCTGCAAAAGGATGAATTTCAACCTTTACTGTTCTGCAAAGCTGAAACCTGTTACGTATGAATTTATGTGTAGGGGAAGTACAGCAAAATGTCCCTAAGATTTCCCCGTTCCTGTATTTGCACAGCAGGGAACAATTCAATTGTTCTGTGCTCAAATTTCAGTAACTATTGTACTGTAGCTTAATCAAAAAACACCCCTAACAAAACAAATAAAAAACCCCTGGATATATATTTCACTGGTGTGCTTCCAGCATTAACATGGTGCTGCAATTTTTCAAAGCTGGAAAACATGAGAGGATTTTGTCAGCATTTCACCATGACACTTGTTTCACTTGGAAAGCCAGAGGGCAAAACAAAGTGGTTTCTTTTGGTCCTTGTAATCTTTTTGGAAGGCAGTGGTAGCCCGGCAGGCACAATCACTGAGATATGTGTGAGGTAATGTTGGAAATGATGAGATTCTGAATGAACAGGCTGATTGATTAGTTGCGTGGTTCCATGTTCCAAATTCAAAACTTAGAAATATTCGATTTTAAGGAGAGGTAGGAGCAAGGAGAAGTTGCTGAAGAGAAAAATAAGTGAAATCTGTTTTTCACTGATAAAGTAGAAATACAGTATTCTCCATCCTGAATGGATTATTGCAATCAACCAATCTAGGTGAGATCACGTTTTCTTTTTTTGCTTTTATCTTTTCTTAAAAAGAGATAAACAAACCCATGTTGAGATATTTATCTCTGTGAGATGACCTGTATTTACCTTCAAGTCACAATGAACTGTGAACTCCCTTTCTCTGTGAAATTTTGTCACTCTTTCTCCCTGCAGACTCTATAGATGCAGACAAAAAATATTTCTGTGAGAACAATAGTGCTATTCCCTCTATGTATGTAATATTTTGGGGGATATCTGTAATAGCCAATGAAATTATCTTTGATAGCTTTTATTTTTCTCCAGATGCTGAACTATAAATTTAAATATATGGTGAGCTGTGTTTTCTTTTTCTTTCGTGAACTCCCTGTATCTCCTCACAGTAAATAGTTAACGGGATATAGTAGTTTTGTGTTTGCCTAAACTTCTTTCTAAAATTTTTCATTTTAAATATCCATGCAAAATGAGTCAAAATTATTTCATTGATAAAATTAAAGTTTCCAACTGCACCGGTTTCTGCATTGACAAGATTGAATGAATTGTTAGTCCTTATTCAGTTCAGCTGATGGGGTTTTTTTGAATTCTTGAATACATTTAGATCATAAAACTGTTGGGATGGAAACACTTCTGTGTTGACTGTGTAAAAGCTGAGAGCTCACTGGGGCCTGTCATCTTTGCAAGGGCTGCTGACCAGTATAAATTTTGTAATACAAATAATGAATCTTTATCTCCAGTTGACATGGTCAGTAGTAAAACTGAACTAAAGCAACCATTCAGTAAGGATCTTTTGTCTTTTATGGGGACAATCTGCCTTCTCAGTGTGTTGCTCTTGTTAAGAGTAGTTTGTTCAAACTACAGACAAACTTCAGCTAAGTTTATTGAAAGAACAGCATTTGCACAAGGTTTGACTTTTTCTGGGACTCCTGTACCTCCCTTTCCTTCTGAAGATCCCATGAAACCAGTGCAGGTTCAGAAATAGCCTTTTCTAAGTTAGTTGAAGTACTTTGACTTTAGGGATTATCAAAACAGTCACAACCATCTTAGTATTCAGTTACAAGAGCTACAAAAGCAATACCATTTCAGTTGCCCCATAGCAGATTAAGCCCAAGCTTTTTGAAACTTTAGTCAGAAATGCTTCTTCACCAAGAATTTCCAGAAACTATTAGCTTATTACAGCCCCTTGAGCCAACAGTCCAATGAGTGGTAGGAACTTTGCCCAGTAGAGTTCCACTTTCTCCCTTGTTTTTGAAGCTTTCAGTGGATTTTAAAGATGCCTTTTGTCATTGCTGGAATGCACTTCAGTGGCTCTTAATTGCGTGTTCATGGCTTCAGAAGGTGCTTCTTAATTGCTGGAAATATGGAATAGACAGAATGATGCTGTATCAATCACCCAGGGTCTGAAGTTAATGCAGTTGTGCTGCTCTAAACTCCAGCTGCCTTCAGGAGCTGGAGAATTACATGGTGTTCTCAAAAATGACAGGGCTTACAGGTACCTGCTGGGCTGGGAATTGTTCCTCCCAGCTTAGACTGTAACTTGCACTAACATGACTGTGCAAAAAACTGAGGAAGAAATTAAGGCCACCTAATCCCCCTCTTCTTGTGCCACCAGCAGCCCAGTACTTAAAGCTGTGTGTTGAGTGGCTGTGGATGGTTGGAGAAAGCATGGGGGACATACCTCAGGAACGTACAGAGAGTGGGAGACTTGACCTTTGTTTTGAAAAATATCATTCAGCAAGTGCTCAGCAACACAGTATGAAAAATGTTTGGTATGGTGCTTAAGAAAACCAGTGAAATCCAATGGCAGGGAGTAAACAGAATATTGTTAACAACTGGAAGGAGTGACAGGAGGGAAAATAAAAAGGAATTTCATAAATCAAATTTTCATTTGCTGCCTAGGGAGTGTTTCTTTCTGGGGAAGGGCAGAATGCAAGTTGTTGCTCACTTTTGTCCAAAAACACTGTTTTGGAGTGAATTCATGATTTGGGTGAACTGCTGCCTTTCTGAAATTTCTAACAAGTGCAGTGTTAAATCAAACCATGGGATTTGCACTCTGCTGTGATCATGCAGCTCTTTCTCCTCCCACCTCCTTTCCATATGTCAGCAGCAGTACTCAGCCTTTGCCTGCTTGCCCTTCGTGAGTGCTGCAAATCGTTTTTACTGGGTCTGTACACAGAGACCACAGAGCCAGGGCATGGTTGGTGACTTCCTTTATATTCCTGCATAGAACACAGCCCAGCCTTCCCTCCATGTCTTCCAGTTCATCACTCCTTGTAAATCTGACACTGATTTCACTTCTGTGCTTAGTTAAGAGCACTTCTTTTATCTTTTGCTTTCACATGAACACAGTGCACAAATAGCAAATGCTAGAGTGCTGTGGGAATAGCTCCTCCTTCATTTCAGCCTCATCATTTCTGTTACATAAATGGTTTTATTTTTATTTTCAGCTTCCACTGTCTGAAAAGCAAAGCAAAATATATGGATTTTTAATCTCTACAGTCTTTTTTTTACCCTGCTGAATATGAGAAAAATAAGTCTGTTTTCCAGAGATAGACCTTAGATCATGCTTCACAATTTCATGGCAAATTCCCAAAAGGGAAGCAGTAGGAGCTGTCACTGTAATTTGGATAATAAAAACAATAAGAAAATGCCAGACTAAAAGTAATGTCCAACCTCACTTAACAAATGAAATGACAAACTACCAGCTGGAGTTAAAAAGAATATCCACAGACTCTGCTTTTATCCCTGTACCACTGGCAAGGCTTCTAGATTGGTGCCTGGGAGGGCATTGATAATTGGCCAGGATATGGCTGCCCATAAGTGGGAGAGGCCTTTAAATCATTTGGCACTTCTGGCAGTTTTATGCCGAGAGAGCACTGGGATTTCTGTGAGTCTGTGGTGAGCAGGATGACTGCTCTGAAGAGGAATCCTGATGTGCTTGAGATGTCTGTGGAAAGGATCCACAGAGCATTTTGAGAGGCAGCTTGAAGCACTTAATGCCACTATTATTGATATTTTGAGGGTAAAAAAAGCCTGAGTTTAAAAAAAGAAACAGTCAACCAACCTCGATTAAAACTGTCTCTGGCAGTTTGTTTATATGAAAATTATTCATACACTTATTTACAATTATACAAAGTATTGTTTAAGATTCAGAATTTTATGCCTGAATATAAACCTGTATAAATTTTACTGTTTATTCTCAGACAAAAAATATTTTTCTTCTGAATCTGTATGCCCATTTTATAAAGAAGTCATCTATAGAATGAATTTACCTTGTTTTCTAAGAATTTCTTTGTCAACAAAGATATATTCAGGAGCAAAACAGGCTGCTTTTTTCATTGTTCTCTTTGCTATCAACTAGAGTAGATGTGTTCCATGATTCTGTGATGTTGTTATAGTTTCTGTTCAGATATAACTATATTCCATCTGCTCCTCTGCTGTATTTTGCAGTCAGTTAAGCTGTGTAGGATTCCCTTATAACATGTTGAACCCTGCCATGGAAATAACAGGCTGTGATAGCAGAGACCAAACTTTCATGATTTTTGGAGTTATGAATTTTAATGTGATACTTGAGCTGAAAAGAGTCTTTGAGAATGAAAAATGGATGTTTCCTTATCTCAGTATTGAAGTGTGGTGTAGAGAAAGTAGAAATAATTAAGTGCTCTTCATTTTTTCCTTCTGGTGACCAGTTTTGACTTTTACCCATTTGGTGACTATTTTAAACTCAAGCTAAGCCCCTGAAAACAAGATAGAATATCCTCCTGTTTCACACAAGGTTAAGTCAGTATTTCTGAAAGGGCTGTAACTGGTATAGATTATCCTTCAGGCAGTGCTGTCTCCCTTTGGAAACTCTGCACTGACATTTAAAATCCTATATTTGACATATTCATCAACAATATAGGGATAGGTGATGTGCTTCCTGAAAGAGATTTATAAAATATTTATAAAATATTTTGGTTCATGTCCTAGATAAAGAGATCTTAGTAGAATTAAAGCTTCTTAGATTTTCAAAATACTTTCTTTCTATTCTTTAAGGCTTCCTGCTTTTTCTCCAGGTTCCCAGGAACTCTCCTACTCTTACTTATCTCTGAAGTTGATTTTAAGGGAGAACTCTGTTCTCAAGGAAAGAAAGCATTTTAAACGGTTTCTCATAATAATCTTGCTAGTAAGGCATACTTAAAAATAAACTGCTTCTCTCCTTCCCTCTCTTCTGGAGTGAGCTGAGAGGACAACAGCTGAATCATCTGTCTGAGTCATGCAAACTGCTGCCATTGTTTGATGTAAAGATGAACTAAAAAGCTGTCATTTGCTTGGGAATATTTTTATACTTGACTCACTCGTCCAGTGAAGGGGAGAGGTTTTTTCAGTTTCAGGTTTTTTTTAAAATGTTTCTGCCTCCTTTCACATGGAAAATTATAATGAACCATGTGTCATTGTAACAGCTATAAATTCTGCTACTAAAAAAGCTTTACAGAAATCTTCCACCTCAGAGTATCTTCAGCCTGAAAGTCAGGCTTTCTTTTTCAGTTGTACACAAGCTCTGTGAGCCCTGTGCAAACAGACCCTTCCTTCAAAATGCCTGGGCTTGTGCAAAGACCTTCTCCTGCCCAGCTGTGTGCTGCCTGAAATGCTTCACTCATCTCTGGACTGTCTGTGCTCTCACCCTGATGTCTAACAGTTGATCCTCAGGTTCATGTGGTTTTGCTTTTGCTTTCACCTTCCCTTCTCCATCTCTCTTCTTATTCTCTCCTGGTTTATCTTTCTGTATCCCTTGTAGTTGACTCTACAGCACCTTCTACTCTTTCTCCACTCTCTCATCTTTGTTGTCCATCCTCCTTTTTTTTTTTTTTTTTTTTTTTTTTAGTGTTAATCTTTCTCCCCTCATTTTTTAATAGATATCTTTATTATTTTCTTCCATTAAGTCCAAGTTCTTCCAAGTCCTGTGAGTTTGCTACCAAATATTGCTAGACAGTAAGTCACAGCAGAACAGAGTTATTTTGTCCAAACCGGTGATGATGTGTTCAGTCTGATTTTCATCTTAAACCTGGCAGACTGAAAACTGGTGTGTATGCCTGCCCCTGGGACTAGATAACTTGAAAGAGTGAATCAGTACTGAAAAATGAAAGAAGTGCAGAGACTGCTTCAGAGTTCTAATTTCTCTAGCATTCTATCCAACTTGTAATTGTAAGCATTTATTTAAGCTCTCTAATCACAGCTTCACCAAAAAAAGTGGAATTTTTCAAAACTGCTTAGCTGAAGGAAAGTCTCTACTTCCAGTTGAAGAGACTAGATAGAAGATGAAGATGCAACTTATTTTCATTGCTGTGTCTACCATAAAACTTAACATTACTGACTAAATGACAATTATTATTTTAATATCTCTGAAACAAGTACCGGGTTTAATAAATTTCTTACCTAAGGAATCTAATAATACAAATCTCATATGAACTGGAAGGCTAGCTGTCCATTTTTTCTGCACTTAATGTTTTTTCTAGGACCAAAATTAAAGCAAAGGGCCATAGTCTCTTTGAAGTGTAGTAATTTTGAAATCTATTACAGTTGATCTCAAAATATTAAAGGAAGAGAACTGATATTTCTGCTTCTATAACCCTACAGGATCATTTCTTTATACTCTGGAAGATGGAATTGATGTCATTTAAGCTTTGAGGCTAAGCCCAAGTACAGCACTCTCTACTGTGACTTGCAGGCTGCACTATCATATTTTTTCCTCATTTACCCCTAATCAACAGGACAAGCTTCCTTTCTGAGATGTATCTCTCTCTAAAGATTGTTGGTATGTTTTAAATACTTCTCATGTTTTGGAATGCATTGGATTCCAAGTGAAGTTTAGAGATAGCAGATTAGAAAGAGTTTGGATTCCTGAGAAAGCAGTGTAGAACTGCCAGATCAGTACAATCTTTCCAAGGAGTTTAAAGCCTAGCTAAAAACATTAATTTTTCTGTTAGACAGGAGATCATTAAGAAGTGTGGTTTTGTCTGTCCTGCAGATAAATTGAACAGAGTCTCTTGGAATGCCACATAAGGGATAAACACTAATGTAAAGTAGATACAGTCATTTAACACAGGATATAAAGGTATTGTATAAAGCAAGTTGCATTATGTGAAAGATCCATTTGAAACCTGAGGTTAATGTTTTTTATTGAGTATTTACCATTTTATAGGTGCTACAAAAATTAATTTAGTTTGTAAATGTTACGCTCTCTTTCAGGAAGACAGTAGCCTGACCATTATTATGTAAAGTACTATGGAATTAAATTGCATTATTTTGATTAAGTCAATATAATGTTAGCTAATTTCTCTAGCCAGAAGTACTGAGGAGACAGCATGGCTATACTATAGTTTTGATACCTTACTGGAAGCTTCAAACAAATTGTTCTTATAATGAAGTTGTGAAGTCCTTACCCTGATAAAGCTTTATCATGTTCATATTGAAGATACTGCTGCAGCAGATTTCAGAAATGCAGAATAACCCCCCACCTGGTTCTCTTATCTTCATGACAAACCATGGTTTTCACTTATCTGATCTCTTGTGTGTGTCAAAGCAGTTTCCCCAAGAGCCTGAGAAAATTAAATGTGAGGCAAATCACTGCGTCTCTGAGTCCCACTCCATTTTTCTGCAAGAGCTACTGAAATTGGTGGCATCCTTCCACTTTACCTGTGTACACATTGTGGAACCACAGGGATAAAAGTCAGTCTTATTTTCAATAATTTTAATGAATCATTATTTTCACGTTTGTGCTTATCCTCAGTCCAACCAGCAGAGTTATTGCAGACCCCAGTAAGCTGTTCAAGCAACTGGCCTCCTCATGCTTTGAAGTAAAAGAAATACACAACCTTTCCCTTCTTTTTTACTGGTTTTATCAGCCAGCTGAGTACTTTTGACAATTTTGCTATGATTCTTGTGTATGATACCGTAAGGTGTAGCAATCTGTGACATCAGCTGAAGTTTTATAACCAGATTCCTTGCAGCAGTCTCTTCAAATACGTCTCGTTATCCATATTTCTTTGTGCATGGTGCTTTTTCTGGTGTGAGGAAATAGGAAGACTAGAGGAAAAAAGGCTAGCTTTAGCAAGGAGAATGCCTTGCTTTCAAAGGAGTTTAAAATAAAGAAAACTGATTATTCATAAGTTCAGTATGAATTCTGGTAGCTGTAACAGATATGTTGATTGATGCCTAGAGAGGCTGATCTGGAAGAGACATTAGTGAGAGCAAAAGGAATAAAATAGGTATTTATTGAAAGACCTTAAAGGGATACAACTTGGGCAGTACAAGAGCCTGGCCAAGGCTGCACCCAGGTTGAATCCAAGGTGGATCCCAGTCATGAGTTTTTACACTTTTATAAGTTTTGGTTCATCTATATATTGGGGTCAATTTTCCAACCACAGCCCCAGGCTATGAAGTCTCAGCCCCTTGGCTTGCCCCCATTCCCTCGCCCTTGTTTATAGTTTTTGGGTACTGATTGTCCCTGATTCCCTAGCTAGGAAGGGATTGTTTTTGTCTAACTACCCTGTGAAGAGAACCTACTAACACCTAATATGAAATTTCAGATTTACACACCAAGTGGCAGAGATTCTGAAAAATACAAAAGCTAAAACCCAAGGCATCACTATCAGTTCTGCTAAATATGCAGACAATGCTTAGAGTTTCCAAATCTGCAAATGTTTAGGTGTTCAACTTTAAAGAATAATGATGAATTCAATGGACTGGTTTTTCTTCTCCAAATTAGGGTCTTCTGTAGCTGTCTGCAAGATTTATGTTCAGTGACACATTTCATTAAGTTATGGTTGAATTTTGAGCCCAAATGTCTAGCTTCTTAGTTACAAGTTTCAATATCTGTTTGCCTTCACTGGAAAGCTATTTATTTTGCAAAAGTAATTTAATCACTCAGTCCTGATAAGAAGACTTTGGTAATAAGCAGTTAGAAATGCTATGTTTAGTGTGGTGGCCATATGTTGATGCCATAAAGTCACAAATATATTACACAAAATAATATGTGTGTTTGAATCCTGCAAATAGCATTGATGAAAATCTTCTAGTGACTGACTTACTCCTAAGACTTCATAAAATTGTGAAAATGCTTTACCTGCCTTTGAAAGGCAGTTGCCTGCAGGGTAAAATGTAGCAGCTGGTCTTACACACCAGAGTTAACCCAACCTGACCCTGCTAGGCTTGGAATCTGACAAAATCACAGTTGGAGGCTGTAAGGCTGCAGGCAGACCTGCAAATAAGCAGTATAAATTACTGACAATTCCAAATAAATGACTAAGTGTTGTAGGAGATATGGAATGTGCCATTTTGTATTTTGTGGGATCACAAAATGTATTTTATTCTTTTCAAGCTGAGCTTGCCTTCTGTTTTAGTGGGGTTGATACTTCTCTATGAACCCGCTTCAAGGGTTTTGATTATAGGTCCATTTCAGAATGACAAGGTGACATTATTTTCTTTCCCCATTTCGGTGTTGTTAAATTCTGAGTGCTGGCAGGGCTCAAAGATTAGTCACTGGGATAGATTTGCCATTATTTTCAAGCAGTCTGGTGACACATTGGTGCTCTGAAGCTTTTACTTTAAACAAAACTAAACCCACAACCTTAGTGGTTGTCTTAGCTCTTGTTTCGTGGTTGAACACTTCTATAGCTAATGTGCAGCTGTCCTTAGCTGCTGATCAAAATCAAATCAAATGCTTATTCCTGAACTTGAACCTCTCCCAGCATTTTTCAGTTTTTACCCACTTATAGATGTTAGTTATTTGCAATTTTCAAGTGCCTGTTGTTTAAAGTTGAAGCTGTGGTCCCACTCAAGTCAAATTTACCTTTAGTGGTGTCATGTTTTCCATATGAAAATGTTAAACATTACATATTAATTTAAGGCTTCTTTCCCTTGAAAGACAGGAAAGCAATCCTATCAGAAGGAGCCTATTTTTCTGTACTTCTCTTTTTGAGTCACTAGCCTCAAGCAAAAAATGAAGAGGTATAGGCCAAAAAAATATCAAATCAGAACACAAGAAAGCTGTTGCAAGTGGCCTTTAGAATTTGTTGACTAGCACATTTCAAGTTGTAGAAGAGTCTCAAAGATACACTCATATATGTTACAATATATAAACCAATAAACCGTGGAAATAGAGCTTCTAAATAGAAGAGGGAGAGAAAAAAAATCAAACCCTGAGCTGTCTTAATGTCTCACTTTGTTTATAGTTTATAATGTGTGCTAACTGTATAAGGGGATGTAAGGATTCTTATTTAGCAGTTTAAGTCTGTTTAAATTTGCAGGTCTGACCTAAAGGATTTCTGGTATTTTTGCTCATTTAATCTGTCTGTCTGTCTGTCTGTTCAGTCATTTCTGATACAGGCAGTCTTCTCTATTGATTTTATTCCCTGTGATACTGCATTTGATAGGGCAATTTTTCCTGCTAGCATTTCATCTGATAACCCACTGAATGTGCCCCAAATAAAGTACTTTTCCCTGCTTCTGTTTGCATACAAGCTGAATTAGAATATTAAAGCCAGAGCTTGATTGAACTATTGGTTATTCTTCACATTCAGCTCCCAAACTTCCCTTGGAAAAGGTTGGTATGGAAAATTTGAAGCTTTACATCCAGGCTTCCTTAAGTTGTGTTATACTCAGGTATATACTGTAGAAGTTTATCTTTCTAATCTTCTTAAAAAGAGACGTATATACATTCAGATGTGTAGGGAATATTCCACAAAAATGGTTTTGTAATGTCAGTGATTCATGCAAAGTATCATTCTCTTGAACTTTAACTGTGAGAAATGTGCAAATACACTGTTTTGTTTTTATCTCTTTGGAGGTGTGACTGGAAAGTAATGTAAAAAAGAACTATAGAGTAAAAAGCTTTTCATTCTTGTATCCTCTGGAAATTCTTGTCATGTGTTTAGTTCATTTGTGAGGACTTAAATCAAAATCCCTGTCTCAGGTTTCCTTCCTCTGCTTTATATGAATTCTTATCCATGAGAGCAAGATGTTGCCAGTGACAGGGATTTGATTTGATGTGTTTGATTGCAGCAGTTGAGCAAAATAACGTAGTGGTGAGAGGTTTATGGCCAGAAAACATTAATTCAGTCACTTGTACTTTACTGGACATCAGCAGCAAGGATGATAAAAAAAGAAATAGCTGCATTTTCTTCTCTCCCTACTGTGGAATCAGTGCACTCAGGTTTTGGCTGTGTAGCGCTATCTGGTGCATGGCTCCAAATAACAGCACTTGGGTTTCACTGGGAGATTGGGAGCCCTAGGGAAGGAGAGGATCATGTTAAGAAGGTGGACAGAGTGGCTGTTCCTCATTTATTGATCTTAACTAGATCTAACCTCCGTAGGCCATATCACACTTGCTCGGATTAGATTTTTATTTTGAAGTTGTTACTTAGTAATTTTTGAAAGCAGATCTTTATTTTCCAATTAAATATTAGCATTGATGTTAATGAATGATGCTACACTATTCTGAAACACCTAACTTCTTAATGTTTTCTCTTCCTGTCTTCTCTTTTTCCTTCCTTTCCATGTACCACTCTTTGATTTAAGGTGGCTATTGATTTGTTATACACTCGTCCTTGGTGTAAATAGATAACCCTTAAACATCAGATAGGAGGGCACGAGTGACACTTCCCATTGTATGGCTCCTGCTGTCAGTTACCAGGAAACGTTTCCTGCATTGGAAAGGATCCTCCAATGGATTTTCTTTTGTTACAGAAACTCTTTTGTGGTGTTTGTTGACAGTAGTAATGACAATTAGCATGCTTCACTGTATCATAGACAGTGAGGAGCCTGTCCCCAGGGCACTGGCATGTTTGTCAGCCCTGGAGATGAGGGTGTGAAGTGAATCCTGGCAGGAGGCTGGACCTGGATGGAGTGCAGCTTTAGAAAGAAGAAATGGAAGGGAAATATCTCATTACTGCGAAGTAAAATCAGATTCTTGCTGCTCTGAAGTTTTTCTGTAAAGCCACAGTGGTTTGCAAGGAGAAATCACTGATGACCTAAGACAAAAGGAGCTGGTTCCGTTCCCATAGGACATTCTTGTCAGAAATGATCAGTGTTTCCTGGGCATTTCCAGGGGACAATAACTCTCCCATCAAGTTCCCCTGTTGCAGTTAGGGCTGCTGATGGAGAATTTTGTTAGATGTGAGTGGGAAGCTGGAGTGGGAGTTGCTGTCTGAGTCAGTGACTTACTGACTGGGTACCTGAGAGACTCAGTGCTGCTGCACTTGGCATGGAAAGATTTCCCAGTAAAAAGGAGAAGGGATGTGTAGCTGGCTGCTTTCAGTGAGAGCTCATTGCAAAGTTTGTCACTTTTAGTCTGACATGCTGAGTGCTTGCTGACCTTCAGAGGAAATAGGAGAGTTCTTTTACAGAGATTCTCACTGAGAAACTTTTCCCTGGGAGGGATTTTTCATACACATTTTGCTTCTGCTTTGAGGCCTGATCTGATTGTCACATCATGCATGGATGCTGCTGCTTTAAGTGGCTGATTGTGTCATTGGTAAGGCTTTCTGTGCTCAGAAGAGATGCCCTTTCATGTTTGTCCTTGTGAGTGTCCTGCAACAACAAATGGGACACATCAGTAAAATTTAACTTTACTGTCCATAGTCTAAGGAATTTTACCTTTGGTAGCAGAGTAAACCTTAGAGAAGAATCCAGGCTCATTGCTAAACCTTTTCTAATGCTCAGGAATCTTAATGTAATGCTGATTAATAGGCTATGTATTTTCTAGTTTTGCAGAGCATGTCACAAATACTTGATCTAGGATCATATTTCCCCTTTATTGCCATGCAGCTAGAAATATATACCAGCCACTTAATTAGAGCCAGCTTTTAATGAAGATAATGAAAGAAACGGCAGTAAATGGAGCAGAAGCATGTTTCAAGTATTCCTTAGTGCAAGTTAGAGGATAAAGGCTTAAAAACATCCTTTCTAGGTCCTTGATAGTGAGGCAATTCTGTGCAAGGTCAGCAAGGTCGAGGTGCCTGCCCCTGTAATGGGGCAGGGTATTGAATCAGTCTGGAGATGCATGGAGCACAAGGAGAGTCTCACTGTATCCCTTCTCTTCAATATGTCTCTGGCTGAAGACTCTGAGATTGCAAAAGAATTTATCCAAGTGATTTGGTCCTGAGCAACAAACTTTTGTCCAGATAAAAATCTAGCCATTCTCAAGGCATACGGTGTTCTTATATTAGAGGCACCAAATGAAGAAAATATGAAATCAGTTAAAATAAATACATCACCTAGGAATCACTAGAGAGGATCCAAACTGCTACCAACAGACTGTTTGTGGCATCGTGCATTATGGCAGAAAATCAAATGTATCAAAAATGCAAATTCAAAGCATAAGAAGCAACATTTAAAATAATTTGACCAATAGCTGAAGAGAAATGTAACTGTGATTGCTACAGCAGCGTTTTGCAAGGTTATGAAGCTCCAAGAGGAGAGCAGTAAAGCTATAATCATTTTTTTTAAATCAGAGACAGATTGGCAAGATAACTCTGAGCCCAAGGGCTCAATAAATGAAACTACAAGGACCCACAAAGTTACTTTAATTTTGCGAGGAGTTTGGGTAAGTGGCAGCATGTTACACATGCATTCAGAAGTGAGAGGATGAATATTCAGTTTGCATTCAACCCTGAATGCTCTGGTGGTGTTTGGAACTGTTCAGGCAATGACCCCTGTAATTCAGGGGCTGAAGTCTGCAAGCCATCACCATTGGCCTATTTTTCCTTCCTTTCTTGTTTTAAGGTTTGTTTGTTCTATTTGAGTTGTATAGTAGGTTTTTTTCTCTTTGTTTGTTTTTTGAGGCTCCTGTTTTGTGATTGGGCTGGGGGAGTGCCAAATAGAACATCACATGTTCTAGGTGTGTTTTTTCTTGGTAAGTGCACTATCACTGGTGCATCCAGGGAAAGCTGCAAAGTTCATTGAATCTACTAGAGAGAATATTTTGTGCAAGCATTTAGAAGATTATAGGGGCTCTAGTCCAGAGTTAATACAGTGTATTGTTTGTTATCAATCTGTCTGCACATAGAAGAACCCCTCATAAAATTCTCATGGACTGTGAATTCTTCAGAAAGTGAGTCTTTGAAATATAGTAAGTTTTTTTCCTGAGCTGTGCTTTTCACTACAACAATGACAATTTTCAAAATCTTACAAGAAGACACCCCCCTGATACCTTTTGACTTTCATGTAAAATTCTGTTTCTTCACAATGTGCTGGTTTTTGCAAGGTTGCTGTGAATTTCTGTTCATTCATTACAATTGTAGAGCGTGAATAATGATGTATTTGGGATGTTCAAAATGCAGAGGAAGTCACAGAGGTATCTATGGACTTCTCTAAAGGCCCCTCTTGTACTGCATCATTTGAGAAATGAAAGAATTTGGAGTGTTGCGTGAAAGGAACGTGAAAGTTTGTCATAAAAAGAACCTCCCCTTTTTATATCTGAGAAAACTCCTAAGGCAAGAAACATTCTTTTGTAGTCAAGTTTGTAAAAATTGCACCACAGAAGTGATAGTGTTCTGGCAGAGATATTATGAGACTTAGGAAAATATCCCATTTCTCATCCTGGTGGATTTAAATATGTTGAATCAAGGTCTAAATATTTTCTTGATTTGCTAACACATAAAAAATAAAGATTGATTCCCATTTTATTTACAGGCATTATTAATTCCTTTTAAAACAATGTATGGATCTGCAAATTCCCTACTTGTAGGCTACCATCTGTAAGTCTTACTGGATCTGTTTAATTAGATTTCCATGCAGCATCTGTAGCAATGGAAAATGCAAATAAATAAGCTTCATGATTTCTTGTGTATTTAAAATGTCACACAACTGTTGTTGCCGAGCAGATAATTCCTTTTGTAATTGGAATTTCTGTCATGTGTTGCTCCCTCATTGATAGCAATTAGGGGTTGGTAAATAATTTTGTATCATTTGGTTCAGTTTGAATTACCTTTACCAACAGGTTAACATTTTTTAATCTTTTTCTGATGTATCTGACCCTCTTTTTCTTTACAGTTACATTTTATATTTTCCCTAAACTGACTTATTATTCCTTATCAAAGCAACTGAAATAACTGTGGTCTGGGAGAAGGAGAAACAGAAACAGATCTGTTGTGACCCAGGTGTAAGCTGAGTTGGGTTCATCCCAAAGCATTCCATGCTCGTGCAGAGACTGGAGTTTCTGAATGCATGGCACTGCATGACAATCTCTTTCATTAAAAAAATTAATTCAAACAGCAACCTAGGCAATATCTGCATTTCAGTCTCTGGTTTCAAGGCTTGGTTTAATAGTTGTTGAATTTTTTAGGGCTTATAGATGAAGTCCTTTAATTATTCAAATGATACCTTCTGGGGGTCTCAATGTATGGCAGCTGCTGCCAGAATCTGAGCACCAGTGCCTGGCAGATTTCACCAAGATTTCATTGGTTTCTGCCTTCAAAATTTTGGGAAAATAGTTGAAAATATAAGTAAGATGTACTGTAAATGTTTTAAAGATAAAAGGCAAACAACCCCCTTCCAGATAAAATCTGTACATCATTTTGAAGTCCCTTAGGTGACAGTTTGATCTCTAGATTGCTGTGACTTCCTTTTTTATGAAGTTTAAATTCATATAATTGAAAATAACAAGGTTAAAACACAGAAGTCTGTGGAAGATATCAGTTGACTGTGTTATTTGGTTTTTTCAAGAGTGATCTTTTTAATAAAGCCACTACATGAAATTTGCAAACTGGGACCAGATTTTCCTTTACACTGACGCTGAGCTTCAGGTGTTGCTCCTGCCCTTAAAATGAGTAATTGAAAGATCAGGCACTTTGATCCCATTTTTGGAGAGGACCACAAAGCTTTTTCACTGTTCTTGAGATGTTTTAACATGTCAACAGAACTGAAAATGTACTCAACACCCTTAATGAGGTTGGAGTACTGGAAGGCATTGCTCTTACACCTCGTGCTTTCTCTGCAGTCACAAAGGGTTTTCTACTTTGGGAATCTGAAACAGAGAGATGATATAACTTCTGGGTTTGACATTTTACTGGGTGAAGGGCAGAGCCAAGAATAGAATTCAGGTCTCTGCAATGTGGTCCTGCTGTCTACTTGAGCCTGCTGTTATAGAGGCTTTGCAGACCCAGCTGCAAGCAAATTTGGGGCAGATTTTACTTAACTTGTATATGTTCTTCATTCAACTGCAATTAATGCATTTTTCTTCCAGTTAATGAAAGCCTCTGCACTTGCATCCTACTGTTATGTGACAATTCTGTCAAGCAATGGAGGATTTGCAATGATACCTCTGGGAAATGTTGCATTTATTGAGTGTTTATTATAAATTCCTTGCTATAATGGAAAATTAGGAAGCATGGGGAGAATCTGAATAGGTATAAAAGAAGGAATCAGACAAGCTGAGAAACATTGTAGGGAAGGAAATGCTGACCACCTCTTGAGGATTATCATTAAAGCACTTGGAAGGCAGTTCCAGGTGTGGGGGAGACTGTGAGTGCCCAGCTGATCCAAGCTGATAAGACATGCTACCTTGGCAAGGTACTGATTATAATATAGAAACTTGGCAGTGGATTCTGCAGTTTCATGACTTGTAAGCAAAACAAAGGTGCAGTGGGATCAAAAACCCCAATGTGCTCAATAGCTTTGATTTCCAGGGCAGGCTGTTGAATAAAAAGGTTAAGACAGACAGTTTTATAAATGGCAATATCACTGGCTTGGTTCTTATTGTATAGGCCACACATTAATCTCACACCATGGGGAGCATTAGTGCAGCACTCTCAACACAGTTTCTTTTGTAACAGTTCTGTCTTTTCCAGTGATTAATGAATTTAGCATTAATCTATTATTACCACTGGGAAATGAGGGGAATCAGGCATATAAAAGTTATCAGTTTCCAAAACATTTCTGAACTAGGGATTATTTGTCTTTTGAGAGGTCATTTTATTCTTTTGTTGTTTATTTTAAATATGTTGCATATGATTTATTGTGATTTATGGAGCTGACAAAGACTGGATCATTTGGAATACAATGAGTAAGTTTGTCTATCCATTGAATAGTAGCTTTTGTTGGAAATAAACTATTATATTTCAGGGTGCTTCTTAAGAAGTGCAATTTTCCTTCTTTCCTCTTGTGGCATTTACTTAATGATTTACAGATTTATTTTTGTAGGCTTTTAAAAAATTATTCTTTATGTAAGCAATTCAACTTCTTTCTCTTTTTCAATTGCTCACAGTTCCATACAACCCAATATACAGAAGGAATTAAAATATTCTTAGCCTAACTCACTCTCATTTTTAAGTCAGTGTAACTTCACTGTAATAACAAGATTAATAAAATCCCAAAGCGAAATACTGAAATGCTGTTCTGTTGAATTAGGCTTGGCCAAAAAATCTGCTGCTAAAACTCCAATATTCCTGCATTTGCAGAATGAAGTAAACCAGGTATTTTTCAAGGGCTCAGAAGACCCAGAGAGCATTTTCCTGCAATTGTAGTATGCTTTATTATTGTTGCATATTTCTGAATTTTCTGGAATTACACAGATTTTTCATGATTAATATGAGTTCTCTGTTAGCATGGAAAAAGAACATAATGAAACTTCATGTGAATGTCACCTGGCAAGTAGTGTCACTTTAGCAATAATGTGAAAGCCTTTGAATGCACAGAAAAAGCTGATGTTCACTGGCATGAAAAGAACATCCATAATAGTTAAGCCTATGTCTCTTAATCCTAATGAATTGTTACAGAAGTTACTGAGAGGTAACTGCATGTTTTTCCAGCAGTGGCTTAAAGGAAAATATTGATCAGCATGGATGATGTAATGTAGTATATTAAGACTTTTGGCATGTCCTAAGCTTTAGGCTGCTTTGCTTATACCATGGTTTTAGCAGCATTCAGGCAAACAACAAAAATGAAGATCAATAAAAGCATTAGAAATAAATGTTATTCTCTTGGGTGAAGTAATCCATTGTGCTGCACCTGAACAAAGCCCAAGTCTGCAATACAGTTAATTTATTAGCATGATGGGCTGATTGATAGAGGAGTTGTCTCAGATATTCTGTCTTTAATATTAGAAAATCAATTCTACAGATGGGCTTGCACAGAAAAGAAGTGATATGGAAATTCCCAATAGTGCTGTATAAATACAGTGCTATCTTCTGACCAGCCAGTGCCATTTTACTGTGTATTTCAGAAGATATTTGGTTTATATGCAGTTCAGCAATAACACCTTTGCATTTAAGAAGCCAGGAGATACCCAGTTTTTGGAACTAGGATAGAGCATCTCTTAAAGAAGTGGGAGTTCCTGGCTCCTGTAGGGAGCAGTTGCTGTAGTGATTGAACCCAGATGTCCAGCAAATGGCTGCAAGGCATATTCTTGGAAGTAATGGGCTATGAGGGCAGTCCCAGAAATTTGTTGCACATCACAGACTCATCTGACATATGTCTGTTGTCTGTTTCTGTTTATATTGGGCATTAATAATTCACATATGTGAAGAGTTGTGTATCTGTCTTTGCCTGAGAGGTTGAAACCTTCCCACCTAAATGATGTGGTGATTCTGTGATTCATGTCCTGATACAGGATTTGGAGTGGTTTGTTTTTGTATTTTTTTGTTTTCTCTTTTTACTGTGTTTTACAACTGCCAAAATGAGATCAGATAGTGTTGAAAATTTTAGTGGTTTATATACTGGCAATTAATGACTAATGAAAACTTAGGTTTTCTCTTACAGAAAGTGGCTCTGGAAAAGTCAGACCCCTAGAGGACACTCAGACAGAATTTCTTCTTGTTTTGGGTGAAATGGGAGAGGGGAGAGACAAGAGGCAGAGGCTTCATGAGCTATTGATGGTTCTTTACAGCTGAAATTTGTTGTCCTTGCTGAGTGGTTACATGAACAGTTGTGATGCTTGTGACTCCTGCTGAGCTGTGCTCTGTGGGAGTTGAGACATGGTGTTCTTTTTCAGTGGATGTGGCTGTCAATTTCTAAGCTTGATGCTTATGTAAAGTAAGGCTTTTAAATATTAGGGTGGATTTTTATTTTATTTTTTTTTTCTTTGGATGATAGTAGTGCAGTTCTTTCAGGCAGGCTGATGACTTGACATCTTTATGTAACCATTTCAAGCTGGTTGAGGTTTTTCTTTGTAATTTTTTTTTTTTTTGAGGGGAGAGTCAGGAGTGTTCTTGGATTGGAAGACAGGATTATCTAGGAGTGATCAGGTTTGGTATACTCACATGTCCAATGTTTCCTGTGTTGGGATGCTGAAGTGCCCAGCTGTCAGGGCAGGCAGGGGCTATGCTCTAATACCCCAATCAAAAGTCCTGTAGTTTTGCTGAGTTTAGCCATCAAACAGCAGCATTCTCATGGAAGAGAGCTCACATGGGCTGTTTGGGTGACTGATAGGATTGAAGGGGAGAGGAAGGAAAAAAGATGCTTTCCATCACAGTTCGTTGGGCAAAGGTAATGGTGTGAACCCTGACAGACAGGAGATCTGCTCTCTGTAAGAAGTCTGCCTCAGGAGCACTGAATTTCCTAAAAGGTTATAAATTAAAATTGTTCCATAGCTTCACTGGGTAACAGAAGCCTAGGATTAGATGAACTACATTGTGTTATTCTGAAATAATGTTCTATAATGTTTTGTTCTATTTAGTGGGAAATGTGCCTGTTTAAGAAGGTAACAGTAACTTCAAACCCTGATTACAGGCTCCTTGAAGGAGTACAGGTTCTGCTATATATGGCTGCAGTAAAATAAATAAGGATATTTCTCTCAAATCTATGAATTATGAGTGTGAGAACTGCTAAATGTTTTTGCAAACCAGGAAAATGGAACAGCTGTAACATTTCAGATAGGCAGGACAGAGAGACCAGAAAAGGGCAGAGGAATAAGTTGCCACATTACCATGTGTGTGTACAGAGACATGAGAGCTTCCTCTGCTTTCAGATTTGAATCAGTGCAGGAACTGAACCTGCTCAGCATCCACTCAACAGTAGCATTCTATATTGTTTCTCTGTCACTGTTTCAGTATGTCTGATGGGGTAAAAGACCTTAAAAATAAACAATAAATATTTTAATTGAAATGGGGAAATACTTGATTTCATTGGAGTTCTGGATTTCCAATTGTTCTGGCTCTCAGATTGCAGGTCACTGCTTTTTGTTCAGAATACCTTTTTATAGCATTTAAAATAACAAATAAATGTAAATAGCTCATTTTAATATTAGTCATATCATTGGATTACTTGGTTTGATTTATACAGTGCAAGCTAAAGGTTTGCTCTCATACGCCCATAAATGCATTTCTAGTCATGCTGTTTGATGTACAACACAGCTGCTACTCTGTTACTGCGGTTTCCATCTAAGTGAAATCAGTTTCTCCCATGTACAGCCTGATTAGTCAGCCTGCACACAAAACTGAAACCAGGCTGTAACTAAAATGTGCTGTCCTAATCCATGACTAGACTGAAGAATATCCTAGTTTTTATCTAAGGACTGGAGCAGGAGCTGCAGGTTTTAAATGTGACTTGGATGGCTGTGTTAAAGCCATACATCACATCTGTATAGATACAAGTTTTATTCCATTGTCTGGGCTGTTTTGGACCTGTTGTGGGGGTGATTTCCCAAAGAAGGCAAACATGCAGGTATTTCAGTCGTGACACTCAGCTCACAGAGGAGGCGTGGCTCAATCAAGAAGGTTCAAGTCAGGGATTTAGAAAACTTGTTTTCATTGTACATCCCCTCAGGTTTCCTGCATAACCAAAGCCACTAAATTACAGTATATCCCAGCTTCCTGGCCAAACAGCCTTGGAGTGGGAACTTGCCTGTAAGGGTGTACAGACCCATATTTGGGTCTGCATTTGTGCAGATTTCAGTGATCACCGTGCTGTGGCCCCATAAGTACCTTAGATGGACTTAGGATGTTCTTAGTACTTAGAGTACTTTAGGAAATGATTTCCTCAGTGATCAACTCTCATTCTCTGGAGAATTCAGTTTTTCCATAAGCTAAAATACCAGGTGTTAAAAGTGCTAGGACTTTTCCCTGACCTTTCTTTTCCATACTTGCTTCTCATTATTCCAGCATTCCCTGTTTATCATTCCACAGTTAGCTGAAACAATTGTGGTTCCAGCAGGAACACCTGCAGTGATTAACTGAAGAGCCATATGTTGGCTCAGCAGGGCAAAGTCACCTATAAACTATTTTTTTTTTTACTTTTCTTTTTTTTATGGGGAGGATGGGTCTTACTTTCAGGAAGCAACTTGTATGGAAGGATGGTGAAAATCCCTCTCCAAGGGAACTGGCATCAGTGTCCATACCGCTAGGCAAGCAGTGCAATCATGTTTCAGTCTTGCTTTTCATTGCAGAATTCTGCCAGGCTGGTGATCTTTCAGGCTTTAATAGAGCAAAGATACACTTTAAATGCAATTCATCTGATCCTACCTGAGCTGAACTTCAGCCAACTGGTTACACTTGTTTTGCAGCCACTGGAGTGAAACAGACAATTAATTTTGGATGTGGTTCATCTGACCTAATTTGGATGGCTGTGTTAGCTTGAGATGAATGGGGCCTGCTTCAGCTTAGTGGGCTAAAGGAAAGGTAGACCAGCTCAGAGGGTTCCTGCCTTACAGGTCAATATTCAGGTATCTTCTGATGCAGAATCTTTCTATGCTTTAAGGTCAATCAACACATAGTCCTAATCAGAGCTAGCGTTTTCTTATGGAAATGGCACTGAATTTTACCAAGTCAGTATCTTTGGGCTGCAGAGTTTTAACTTTCCTATAGATATTATAGAATATTAATGAGTGCAGCTGGGGTACTCAAGGCATTTGGCATCATGGAAGAGACTGGTGCCAGGTTATAATTCTAATGAATCTTGCATTTAATATGCTGTAGTTATCTTCTCTCTGAAACATAAATAATATGCTTATTTTGCAAAAGGGGACAAATAAATTTTCAATTCCAGTGGGAAAAGTGAAAGAATGTGGCCTTCCCTTTACAGTAATAGGATATCCTTAACAAGTAGGCAATAGAAGGAAATATATTGGGAAGGGAATTGAGATAAAACATTTTCTCCTCTGTTATGCCCTGGTGACCCATGCGTTTTCTGATACAGATATAAATGGGAGCTTGGCATGTAAAAATGGACTTAATTTTCTACTCTGGAGTACAGAGGGAAATTACATTCTATCAGGTGTGGGATTCACCTGTTGATGAGCTGCTGTGAGTATTGCCAGCTGATAACCTTATCTGCAACTCAGAGGGGCTGCATTCACTCTTTCCATGCATTCACTCTTTTCCATGAGACTGAAGCAAAAGAACAAGAATCTGAGAGTGCCCAAGAATTGCAAAGCTAAAGACACTGCACATGTGGAGAAGGCAGTGGGAATGTGAAGTTCTTAAGTGAGACTCAGAGTCCAGAACTGAGGTGGCAGAGCAGGGGACAGTGCTGCTCTAAGGAGAACATGGATCCAGAGGGCAGAACACAGCCTTACCCTCGAGGGGAAAGATTATCCAGTCAGGATCTGAATATGAAACTTCAGGACTGCACCTTTTTCACTGCCAGTTCTCCCATTTTGCTAATTGGAAGGTGTTGTCCATGGTCAAGCTACTTCCTGGACCCATCAGGTAACAGTTTTGTTCAGATAATACTGCATTTCATTCTAAAAGCAAAGTAGCTCTAAAATTAAAGACTGCATCTGCTGGCTTTTCCTCATTTATATGGTAATTCCATTTGGACAAAAAATATTCTTTGATATTTTCATGGATTTCTGCAGAATTAAAAGAATAGATTAGAAATGAGAAGCTGGGTTAGAAAAATATACTTTAAAAAGAAAGGGATGGTGAAAAGCAGAATTCATTAATGTTATAATCTTTCTGTTCACGTGCTTTGTAAACATGAAGTTTTATGGTTATGTTCCATATTTCTGCACCATCTGGAGAGTAAGACTTTCAGAGCAGAAGTTTTTTACTTATTTTCATCAGTGTGTCAGAAGTTTGCTTTAAGTGATTCAGGGAGAGCAGTTTTCTGTCATAATGAACTTGAAAGTGAGTTTTGACAGTCTCCCATTTGTCTAATAAGTCCAGTTCTGTAATACACTATATACAGTTGCTGCTGAGAATTTCAGAAATTTGGGTTTCTAATGTACAGGAAGGCATTTAAAAAGCAGCTAACTTCTACTTAGAACATGCTTTTTAACAAACTATTTCACTGTTTCAAATTCCACCTGAAAAAACCAACACATTTTAGCAATAATAGCTTAGAATATTTTTAACTAGAATCCTTGTTGTAGTGTATTCTACTCTCAGTTTTTCTAAATGTCTGGTTATATGTTTGTATTAAAAACAATTAAAAAAATAATTTGCTAGTGTTCCAATGTAAATTAGATCGAACAATCAGTCAGAAGCAGCCATTCAAAAGTTGTTCTTCTGAGGAAGGCCAGTAAAGAATTAGCATGGATCAGTGTGCTGGAATGAAAACTCTCAATTGAACTTGTTCCACGACACAACCAAGGACACTTAAAGAGTCCAGAGTTAAATCTAACCAAATCAGTGGGTATACAGGTTAGCTGGTTTGTGTTTGAGGCTTGTTCAATGCCTCAGAATTAGTGTAACTATCTAAAAGTATTTTTAGAGGTAATTTAGTTACACAGAGTCATCTTGAGTGTCTGAAGACTCCTATGTATGTAACAAGCACCACACACTTGGAGAAGGGATCCTGCCTTTCAGGTCAATATTTTCTTTTTAATTTCCTAGTCCTAGAGTTAGTTACATTTGACTCTCATCTTTTATGTGTGTCAAGGTTGTGTAGAAGCCACAAGTTGGAAGCTGCTAGGTGCACACATTTATTTTTCTTAATGCCATAATCTGTAATATATATTTTTTTGTGATTCTTTTGTGAATTACTTTTTTATTTGATAGAAGTTACTCACTTATTCTCTAAATGTTTGGAGTTATTAATGCTTAAAGTACTCTCTGCTGGCACAGACAATATTTTTCATGAGATGGCGGGACAGCTTTATCTGTTGTATTGCATATAGCATCAGCAAGCAAAGCCATTAAAAATTTGAAGGCCTTTTGCAAAATTCTTGGAGCATGTTTGGGGCAAGACTGCTTTATAAAAGTTTGTTATGCTCTCCTTAATACCAAATGCAAAGGGAGCCAAGTGGGGAGTAATGTCATATTTCAGTGAGAAATTTAAACCCACAGCCTAGGAGCTGAGAGGGAGAGTTAGGTATCACATAATCTGAAAAAAAGGTTTAAACAGGACCATTAACAGGCTGAGGCTGGTGGGAAGGTGGGAAGGGAATTCCCTGGAGACAAAGGACATTTTTTTGGATCTCTAGGAGTTTTCTACTTACATCACAATACATGTTTCCAAACTCTGTTATTCTGACAGGAAAACTTCATTCTGAATGGACAGAATGACTCAGAGGAAAATCTGAGGAGGAGGCTTCCCTACTTAGGGAACCATCTGGTTCACAGTTGGAAGCTTCTTACTGTACTCTCTTTTGTCTTTAGCTGCAATGACTGTTCTATATGTGTCCCAACACTGTACATCTGATAGCTACTGTAAACCAAACAGAATATAGATGTGTGAAACTTCTCTCAGAATTTTGATTTTTTGATCAAAATATTTATTTTTAAAGTACTATTTGAAGGAGTACATTAGATGGCATTAATTTAATGATTCTGCATTTTGGATTATTTTTTAACTGCATCACACCACACTGAATTATTTCTGTGGGTTATTTTATCCTCTGCATTTAAGAGATTTGCTTCAACAGGCTCTTTAAGTCACAAAAGTAGCATCTTTACTCCTGTGAGCAGCCTTACTAAAGCTGGCAGCTGATTACTTACTTACAATGTAATGGATAAAAAACCCCAGAAAGTACTTGTAAAAAAAAAAATTCAGATTGCTTCTGTGCAGCTCTTCAACATCTTAAATGGCCTTTTAATGTCTCCAAAAGTTGCATGTGATTTCCTGTTTTCTTGCTTGCTGCAATTGTATGAATTTAAATTTTTTTTTAAAGTGCTGTGTTTAATGACAAGTGAATTATAACCAGTGAGTGAGGCAAGTCCACCATGACCTAGCCTTTTTTCCAGCATAACAGATGCAAATCTTCATTTGTGTGGTCAACAAATAGAGCTGTTTTGGTCTCTCATGCTCTCTTGCTCTCTCTGTTTAAATAAAATTTGATTGTGGCTGAAATTTAACCAGTTGTTCAGGCAATTCATTAATGTAGAGCCAGGCTGGTAAATGGTAGGCTTGGAAGACTGGCTGCCTGTGAAGTGAAATAGTAATAAACCTCAGATTATTAAAGTTTAATCTTTTTTTTTTTCTCCATTCATTGCTTCTGGCCTTCATTTGGCTGGTAGGATATGAGAAACTATTTTTTTTTTTTATTTATCCCTAACTGTATATCAATATCACAATAAGTGCAAAAAGGGGTTTTAGGTTATGCTTCTTTAAAAAATTATCTTATCTGAATGGAAATTCTGCCTGAAACTACTGAATATTATCAAAGAGCACAAAAGTTGTATGAAAATTTTCATGAATTTGTGATTTGGTTAAAATGGGGATGAAATAGGTCTGTTTTGTCTCATGTGTGAGGCAAAAATGCATTTTAAAGTAACTTGCAGAATAACGTTAAGAAAACACAAGAAGTGCATCATAAATTCAGTGCATAAAGTTCCTTCTAACTTGACTGTTGACTGAAGATGAATGGATCTCTCCCAAAGTAATTTGTTAGAATGGTTCCTGGAAAAACAAAATTTGATCATTTACAACCAAATAAACATCTTTGATAACAGATGAACAGTATTAACATAGAATTATAGAGTAATATAATTAACTGTATTTTTTGCTGTGTTTTTAAGTGGCCTGTAGCTGTTTGTAAGTCAAATTTGTTTGGGGTTTTTCTGCAATTAATATGTTAAGTGCAGAATTTAGCTGATGCAGTAAAATGGACAAGCTGTTCAGTCTCACTGTGTGTATTTCAATGGGGCTAGAGGCAATTCAGAGATCTGTTCTCAACTAATTTCCAGAATTCAGTGGCAGCTCTTGAAAAGTGACTTAGCAGTCCAGTCTCATGCCTATAGATCATTATTACAGTCCCTCTTAAATCTTTGTCTGATGAAACTGAGAATAGAAGTTGCAGCTGAATAATTAAGAAGTCGTTGTAAGAATACCTAGGAGGGGCATATATATATATAAAGCAGCTTTTAAAAAGTAAAATCTTGTTAGAGCCCATCAAGAAAGCTGAAATAATTTGTATGTTTTTCCAGCAGAATGTGTCACATAACTTCTAAGCAGTATTTCTAAAAGTGTATTTATGCTGGATTGCAATTAAACTTGAAATGTTGATGTAGCTGCAGCCTGTGCTACAGGCAAACCATAAAACAACCTTAGTGTGTGTTGTTCAAGGGGCAATTTAAAAAACTGCTAGTTGAGTATCAGCATATTGCTGCAGCCTCCATGGATGTGGACTACCCCCATAACAGGGGAGAACAGTAAATCTGAGGATGCTTCAGAAATAGAGAAGGCAGCAACCTCTGTTCATAAGAAGTTACCATACCCAGGGCTAGTGTTTCTTGTCTAGTTCTAAGGGCCTTTCAGTTTTCCCTCTCTTGCAGTACCTCAAGATTTTCTTTGCCATACACTTTTTTTGCTCAGGAAATGAACAACAAAACTGATTTCTTATTTGTGTGCACATATACAAATAGACCATTGAGGAAAAGCAGGCTCCATGTCTTATATCTGTATCTATATCCATATCTGTACCTAGATATCTTATGGCAATGTGCAATTTCAAGGCATTTCAGTGTTAAACTGACAACTTCAGCTCCCAGTGAAGTTAAGAGTTTTCTTACCTGAATTTCTTCCTTCTGTTGAGTTGTACCTTTGATCTGTGGTTTCATTGAGTTTCAGGAATGAAAGGATCTCCCTGAGACAGTAGTTGCAATTTTTTCCTAATGAGGGCAGTGTGCCATTTACCCTTTTATACCTGGAAAACACTTGGTTTCCCTGAACCTTGGCTTTCCTGGAGGAGTTGAGCCATGCCTCATTCTCTGTTACTCCCAGCAGTGAGACCTTCTTACTTCCATTTGACATAAACAAAAGTAAATTCAGTTTGTGCATAATTTGTGCCTGACCAGGCCTTGGTTATGGCAAAGTCTTCCTAGACATGTGTGGGACTTTGGAGGCACAAGTGACTCTGCCATGTGATGGGTGATAGGCTTTTTTAGCAATACTGATTAATGCTCCTTGAAAGTGATTTAACATTACTTGAAACTATGTATAGATATCAAAGTTGTATGCAAATTATGAAAGAACAAGTAAAATGATACACAACATTAAGTAGTAAGATGATAGTATTCAAGTACTGTTAAGAATCTCCAAATAGTTTTTGAAAATGTATTCATTTGCTGAGTCCTCTGAGGGAGCAAAACTTGAAAAAAGCCAAACCATTAGAAATGTGTCAGGCACAAGTGACTCTGTCTGCCAAAATAATTGGGGTTCATTTGACTTTCTGAAATGGGGCTTCTGCAGCAGTGTCTTACATAGGAGATGTTTAATAGGATGAGGAATATAAGGAGCTGAAAAAAAAAATCAAAAATCATTTCCTCTGTTGTGTTATTACAGGGTTAAAAAATTCCGAGGCATCCCACAACTGTTAGAAACCATTTCAAAGAAAGCTTTTTGCCCTGCAAACAGCTTCATGGAAAGTAAGCATAAAAAGACATTGCCATTTTAGCAGCATCTTTTGAACAATAAGTCTCTCTTCTTGTACATTAAAACCTCAGAATCACTTTCCCTTATAGTCTGGGAATTCTCTGTCTTTGAGGTAAGGATGAATCTGTGTGGTTTTGATCTATTTCATGTTTAAGGATATTAACATATATTCAGGATAATGAAATCCATTTCAAATGCACAGAGCATCTTTGTTGTCATGAAAGGCTGATGTTCACTTCCTGCTGAAGTCTGCAAAAGCAGAGCTCCTGAATTTAACAGAGCTCAGAGACGTGCTTCTGGACTTAACGCGGAGTTAAGGAGGTTCTTCCTTGCCATGTTGGGCTGCAGCAATTTTTGGTATTTCTTGTTTTTTGAGAGAGATGGAATTTACTTAGATATAATGCTTACTTATTTTCTTTCTGCTATACTCAAAGCATGATTCTGTGATATAAAATGTAAAATTCTGAGGTCAAGGTTCTGCGCCACCTACATATTTATTTATTTACTTATTTTAAACTGCTGGAGTTCGCATTTTTCTTCCTCTCTGTCCAGTTAGAGTTACATAAAAAGTTTTGTGTTTAAATCTCAGAATATAACTTCAATTACAGACTGCTGAAAAAAAACATGTTGTACCATTGCTATGAAATCCCTTTTTTGAGCTCTGGTAAGTGATATACTTGAAAATCTTCTCCTTATATGATAAGGACCTCTTGTTTCAGTAAAGTTTCAATAGCATTTCCAGCTTCTTCTGATCTTTTCAACCATTAAATCTTCTTTTCATTAATTTTTAGAACCAAGGGGAATATAGTCATTCTTTGTGGAAAGACTAAAACTTTTTTCTTAATGAAGTCATCTCTGTCTGTGAGTACAAAGATTTCTTCCAAGTGTTCTGGCATACCAAAACATTCACATTTTTTTAAGGACAGCAGATGTCATCTCTAAGAAATCGTGTTTTATAAAAAATGTTACTTTCAATCAAAGTGTGTTTTTATAGAAAATTTTCAATCAGTCTAACAATGCATCACCTCAAACATTTCACTGACTGCAGTCTGGATTTCAGGGGAAAGAGCTTTCCCAAACTTCGAGGTAGTTTATGATAATCTTTCCATGTTTCCTGGGGCACTGTAGTCAGCCTATTGTGATAATTTGGGGTGTAACATTTTTTTAAATTAGCCTCATGTCAAAGGAAGGAGGTGGTGCCTTAGACATCCGGTCTCTGTCTTGCCAAGCTCTTATACAAGTCCTTTAGTTTTGTCAAAGCTAACAGGTTGTTTCCATCATGGAAAAGGGAGAGGGTTTTTGCACTGTGGGTGTGTGATTAGTACAAGCACTTATGCTCCTGGGTGCCATTTAATGGGAAAAGGGGTAGCAGGTGCCCCCTCTTACTCAAAGCAAAGTCTTTGCACATCACACTGGCATCCACACGTTGGTTTCCTCAGATTCGTGTACAGCCTCCAGGCAAAAATAATGTCCCTATGGTCCTATGTGCTCTGAAAGGTTATGTCTAGAATGATTATTATTTATTTCTGTGTTCTTTCCAGCTTTTTAATGCCATGGTGTTTCTGCACATTGTGATTCCCAAAGTATAACTTGATTCTGTGCTCAAGTAAATGTACCCAAGTTGCCAAGCATTCATTTCATAAGTAACACTCAAGTGCTCTATGAATGCTGATTAAAAAAAAATCCAAATCCACAACTGTGGATCATATCTTTTCCTGATGTAAACTGATGTCACTTAGAAAACGTATAATTCAGAATATTTCTGTTTGGAGTCAACAGGGGGTGAACTTAATAGCTAAGGTTGGGAGACACAATTACATGGAACCACTAGACACTTTTGTAAAGGCACTTTTAAAACACTCTCCAGTTGAATTTGAAGGATGTTTGTGGCAAATCTTTTGAAAGGGTCATTGACTGTACAAGGATGAAAGTTGTGGGCAATCAAGTTCTGTAATTTGTTTCTGCCTGCTGAAGAAAAAGGGCATGTTTCTACAGAAGTTTTTGACTTCTCATAGTTTTGATTTTTATTTAACATACAGACTTTAAAGGAATCATTTTATTTTGGAACAAATCCACATAAAAACATGACAGAAGACTATTTGGCATAAAATAAATTACCAAGAATGCACACAGTCTCAGAATTTCTGCTTTTGAAGTACACAGCACTGTTTAGAACCTGAGCTTCAGTGTTCATCATAAACCGATGATTTTACTGGATTTGATAGAATATTTATAAATTTAGAGTAGACATTCATAGGTGATGAGAAAGAATATGTTCTCTCAGATTATTTAGCTAAAGATGGGGTTAAAAAACAAGTCTGGGGTGAAGGGGGAGCAAATAACTTGCTTAGCAAGTTGTTGCCAAGCTGTGACCTACACAGCTGTTTGTTTGAGAACTTTTGCCCATACTCTAATTTCAGAGATGATAAATGTGAAGCAATTAGCACTGATTCATGCTTGTAAGTGCTACTTGAGAGTTCAGCTGAAGAACTGTGCCTTTGTATGATTTTGTGTAAGTGGTGCTTCAGCATATTTAATAAGGTCAGTTATAATGCATGTTTGAAAACTGCATAAATGCAATCAGGAAAACATTTCTGATTGCATGAATAATAGTTGTTGCATATGATTAAAATGCAGTAAATTATAATGGGATATAAATTGAGCTCTAGAGACGTTTTTACATTAATAAACTTAAAATCTCATGTATTTTGACTAAGTGTTCTGATTAAGCAGGCATTTGAGGAGAGTAAGGAGGGAATACCTCGTTGCTGAAGAAAAGCACTTGCAGATGTCATGGAACAGATTTCTAACCTGAGCTGATGACACAGACTAGGATGGATGGGGTTTGTGCAGCTAAAATGTAGGTTGCACTTAGATAAACTCTTTTATGAAGAGGTTTTAAATCAAAATACAATAGGGCTGGCAAGACCTTAAAGTTATTTGGCCAACCCTTTTGCTCCAATACCTGTGCTTTTCCTGGCAAATATTTATTGAGTCTGTTAAAATACTGAATATTCCTACTGTCTATTGTTCTACAGCTCATACATGAGCTTTGTTCTTGTTGACTTAAATAAGATTTTCTAGTCTCTAGTCAGAATATTTCTGCTGGAATTTGATGTGACTGTTTCTTGTCCTATTTACAAGAATATAAAGAATAGATACTTCCCTCTGCATTAATCTTTTGGGGACTGTTTCTTATCTTACCTGCAGACTGCATGTGTTACAGGTTGAGAGGGCACAGTATCCAATTTTCTCCATTTCCGAAGTCACTTTGAGTTTCTCTCACTGCTGTTCTTTTAGTGGCTGTTTCCAGATACTGTTACATTCCCCAGCTTTCACTCCTGGGGCAGTTTCAAAGGGCCATTGAAGAATTCAGTGTCCATTAACAAGTTAGTATTTCTGGTTTCTGGTTCACTTAAATTTCTTTCCACTTTAAACTGTCCATTAATTGTGTTGTCCATGTCATTTTGATGTGCAGAATAAATGAGAAATTTATGTTAAAGCTGCTTCCAGGTGTTTCTGCTGCTTTAAAAAAACCCAAAAGTACTAAACTTTCTTTAGTCTCAGTGAATTTTGGGGAGAAAAGTCTGTAGGACTTGAAGGACCAGTGTGTTAGGGATGGAATATAGGGATGAGGATGATGAATGTGGTTTCATAGACAGATGAGAGTTTAAGGAACTCTGGAGAGCAATTGGCTTTGTGCTTAGCCTCTAAAGAGAGGAAAATTGCATTGACTGAGACTGAAACTCCCTTGGGTTTCTCATTCAATTCCACCCTTGTACTCCCTGGGCCAATAAACAGATAAAGAAGAACTAATAAAAAAAAGAATCAGGTTAAAGAGAGAATCTGTAGCTGCTAGTGCAGCTGCAGTTGAATCCTTTCCTTGAATCACAGATTGCTACCAAATAATATCATTCACTCTAAGGCTATTGAAGAGACAAAATCTTCTGGTTTTTAATTGTTGCCTGCTGAAGGCCTTGACCCTTGGCTGTGCTGAGGCAGAACTGTGAAGAAAAATGCAGATTGGAGATAAGCCTACCTTCATTTTGAGGTGTGTTCCCCTCCTCAGGTAGCTCCAGGTCTCTTTACAACCACCACACGTTACAGATGGTGTTGGCAGTTCTTCAGGTGCTGGTTCTCTTCCTAGAGGCCTCCTCTGCCCTCTGTTAGCAGAACTGTGCCTTCCCTGCCTGCTCTATAAAACATGAGGAGATCTGGGTTAATTTCTGGTTGTTTGACTCTCACCCACTTTCTGCCCTTTCCTCAGTTAAAAATATACATTATCTTAAAAAAGAAAAACAAAACAAAAAAACAAACAAAACCCGTTACTGCAAACTGTATACATATGTCTAAGGACAAACAAAGCTTTGTATTTTGCTATTTTTTTTATATTCTTACATTAAGTTGACCACAAACCTTTGCTTAGCTCACTGTATTTTCCCATGCTATGATATGATGGCAAAGCAAAATGTAAGAGAAGAAAGACAATTAAAATGGAAACCTTTAAGTTGGAATGAGTTTTGAGTCAGACTTCTAAATGTTGCAGTGTGTGTTTCATACACAGTGCCTGGGGTACGTGCAGCACACTTCATTCTGTGGACAGCTTAAACGTTATGAGGTCTGGCAGTTCTTTATTTCACTGCTGATTAGATGACCTATGAGCAGTGTAGCATGTCACCCTTGCACTGGAGAAGAATTGGCACTGCCTGTGGAGTTGGATTCAATTGTTGGGATGTATGAATGTCTGCTTCCAAGCGCTTGACAGAGATAAATAAAGTGCAGAGTTTCTTAAAGAGAATCAATGGCAAGATGGCAGATGCTATTTTCTTTGTCTTTTTTTCTTGGGGGTAGTGTGGGGGAAGTTGCATTTTCAAAGTAACAAACATCATAAAGGCTTGGGGACAGCTGACGTGGGATTCTGAGAATCTGGTTCATCCCGTGGGCCTGCTGTTACATATAAGTTGCACTTGCTAAACAGTAGGAAGGTGTTCAGTTTGTTGTTTTTTTTAATTTCCCATTAATATTTCAGTGCAAGTTTGGGTGTGATTTTACTTTTGGGAGGGTTTGTTCTTGTGTAAATATGTCCTCAGATTGAAAACCCTCTGAGGAAGAAATGAGAGAGACCCAACACCTTCAACAAAATAGTCCTCAAAGCCCCTCTGAAAACCCAGCTCACTTTTCAAACTCTGTTCCAGCTGTTCTAAATTTTTAAACCACAAGACAGTCATGCTATTCAGTGCTTTTACAGAATAAAAAGAAAATCCCACCACTACTAAAATTAGAAGCTATTGATATGTCAAAAAGTGTTAATGTAAACCACCTACATGAACTAAATTTGGTCTGTTTTAATTCTTCTCACTTTTCCCCTACTCCCCCACCATTTTTGAAGAGTTGCAGGGTATGTGTCTATTCCTTTGCAACTCAGGTCCTGATGTGGCTGAGAAAAGGAGGATGGACAAGCACATCTCTGTGAAATGGACATAGTGGGCCAGTTTCCTGTAGAATTATATGCTCACCTAATAATGAAAGTGTTCATTTTAAACACCATTTCCCCAGCAAGTATTTCTTACATATATATCTTACTGAAAACTCCAGAGTGAATTAAGTTTCCGTAATCAGCCTTTTGAGACCAACTGGCTTGTGAGAGAATTTTTTCTGACTACAGTTCCAGAATCAATACCTGAAAAAGCAGTCCTGTATTTTCCTGTTCTGTGGACTTTGAGGTCATTTAGTTCTTCTGTGGTATCATTGAGTGCCTATTAAACTGGAGCTCAAGGTAGCTAGATAGGAGGCAAGAGATAATGGAAAAATGTGTTTTAAATGCTTGATCTCTTCTGGCAAATTTTCTTGAAAAAGATCTGCAGAGGCACAACACATTCTGATTGGTGGGTGTCTGTAGGAAGCAAATGGAAGGAAATCCTTTTCATCACTTGCAGATAAATTTAGCTACAACATAAAAACATACTGGGCAGGGGGAAGAGAGAATATATGTTGAGAAGTTGAAAGACTATTAGGGAAAAAAATCATTCTAATCTAAAGAGTACAAAGGAAAGACAGTTTTTTTAAGGTTTCCAACATTAGGTTACACATTTCATTTCTCTTACCAGCATGGCATGTAAGGAGTGTATTAAATAAAACATATCTTATTATGGATTTTAACTGTTGGGTAAGAAAAAGGATTATTTTTCATATGAGTCAACATACAGAATTATTTCTGCTTTTGCTAACAGCTCAAATGTCTTCTGTAAAAATTTTACCATCAAAATTTGCTGCATATATAAATAGAAAGGGCTTATATGGAAGACTGAATCCAAGTGATTAAATGGCAAATTGTCTTGCCTTTTTCTAATAATGGAATAAGATAGAGGCTTCAGAAAATGAGGGGAAAAAATCAGGTTTTAGCTCCTGTTATAAGTAACTGCCTTTCTAAACTTTATCTTAGTTTTGTACATTTTCCTCTTGAAAACAAGTTCATTTAACCCAAAATCTTCTCATGGGAAGATATCTGTTTCCACAGTACTGTTATCAGGACAGGATGGGATTTCATCTCAAGCTGTACTGAGGAAGGCAGAGAAGAGCAATGATTGGTATCAGCTCAGATATTTCATGTCTACCTGTCCTTCCTCTGACTCATTAGAGTACAGGATTCAGGCTGTTTCTCCAGAACCTTCTCAGTGGAAGTTCAAGTCTAGGCAGTTCCATGCTTTTTATTTTGTCTCAAGATCTGCCTCTGCAGCTCACCAGGCTGTGGTGATGGTCCAGTCAAGATATTTGTCTTTCCCACACCAACAGCTGCATCTGGCTCAGGGGGGAGAACAGGTGGGGCTGGAGGAGCAGAACTGCCTAAGCAAACATTGCCATAGAAAGAAACCTCTCTCAAGTTGGGCCCTAAATGCCAAATGTATTTTTTATTGCAAAGAACTGAACCCAATGCTGCTGCCTGTGCACTAATAAATTTCTTCCTAAACTTGGTCCCCTATGTCTTGGACCTTCTCAAGGAAGGGTGGCTCTCAAATAAGGATGAATTTTCACCTATATCAAAATGCATTCTTCCTCTGGCCATTTTAGTCTAGTGTATTTTAATGTGAATATAGAAATACATTTTTTCTCTTCTTGTTTTGTCAAAATCCTATTCAATATGGGCTTTTGGTGGAAATAAAAACTATTTAGTTATTAACTAGAAATGTCAAAGGAAAAAAATCACAAAGTGTTGAAAAAACCATGTCAGCTTTGGACCTTTAGGAATAAAAACAGGCTTTAAAGTTCTGGAATGCTGTCACAAGGTTTTGCAGCCATTTTTGCTCTTCAGAAAATTCTTAATACCCTCCTCTTATCACTTGCTACAGTTTTTTCAGCTCCATTATGAAAGCTCATGGAGGCCAAGGGATGAGTGATTTCGCAAGAAGGTCATCCATCAACTTGTTCTTCACTCTCTGTAATTAAGCTAAGAGCACAGTGGGAGGCTCATCTTCATACTCTGACCTTCCTGCAAGAAGGGAGGTTATGAAATAGCAAAGCAAAGTTTCTTCCCCAGTGTAATCAAATCTCTCAGATGAGGTTTATGTACCTGCAGCTTCTTACCAGGACACAAGACAGAGCCCTAAACTTGCAGGTTCTTGTCCTTGTAATAGGAGGAATACATAAAAAGTCACCTTTTGGCAGACAGGTGCATTTCAGTGACATTTTTTATTTAGGATTTTGTTATCTCTCATTGGGCAAGAAGGTTTCTCAGAGATGGCGTGGGGAGATGATGTGGGCTTCAGAGAATGGGACAAAACCCAGATTAGTAAAAGACCAACAAATAGGTAAAGAACATATTAATGAATTGCATAGGCAAGACTGAGCAGGAGAAAATGGGTATACAACTAAGGCTGTCAACAGTGAATAGACACTGAGAAAGTAAAACCCATACAGAAAATAACAAATGGAGAGCCTTCTATAAACATCCAGCTAGTATGTGTGGAAAAAGCAATTCAAGAAACACAGGCAGATTTTTAGATAAGACACAGTGGTGGCAGTGGGAAGCAAGTGAAGCAGAAGAAATGCAGAGTAACAGATTTGGAATTTCAAGGTTAGATATAACTCCATAATTACAGTGTAGATGAGGTTGCTCTAAGTTGGTTTCTGGTTTACCTATCTTCCATAGTGAATTAAATTCTACTTCTTAAGCATTTTCATATCTAAGGGTATATTATATGGTCCATCCTTGAATTGTGTGCACTGAACCACATAGTGCATTGTCCTTCAGGGTTTTCAAAGTAATCAGAATCAAATCCTTATGATTAGAACCTAATGATGACAAGTTTCTGAAGGAGTAAAAAAGCAGATACTGCTGGGGTGGCAACCACATGAGCCACTGGATACAAGAGAAATCCTTTTCTCCAGCAGAGAGGATGTTTGCTAGGCTGGTGTATGTCCCTGTGCACTGTGTGTTCTCTGGCTCTGTGTTTCAGCTGTGTCTGGGGTCCCTGACCCTCATCTTACTCATGCTGCAGTGATGTACAGTAGTCTCACTCTGTCTTGGTGTGTCTGCATTCTGAAATGTAGTTGTCTGATGTTTGACTCTTTTATGCTTTGCAGAGATGGAAATCTACTGCTAACAATTACCTTTCCTTGTTAAGATTTAGGGATACTGAGCTGTGGAGGATTTTTGTACAAGGTTATTCTTTGTGAGGTTATAACACACTTTAATAGGTTGCAATTGTTTTTACCAGAGGCTGTAAATATTAGAGAGAATTACTTATGCTGTAACTTTTGCAGGCTGTTAAAACAAAATTATAGGAGGAAGGATGTAGGAGAATGCCTCCATGGGAGATGCATATTCTGGGTAAACAGCCAAATGGGAGGACAGGACTGGGATGTGTGGGTTGTTTCCTCAGCTGTGTATTTGGCCTGCTGGGTGACCTTGTCAAATGTGTTCCCAGCTTTGTCCCTTGGTTTCCTTATCTGTGCAGCTATAACAGCTTGACTTGCTCTGCAGTTCCTGTCTGGGGTTGGAGCACTCTGTCCTGCTGCTCCCCAGTCAGCTCAGTGTTCTGGGGCCTTGACGTGCTGTCTCTGCTGGCATTTTCTTTCCCCAACAGTTGTTGGTAAAGAAAAGGTATCTGGAAGTCAGTTTTGTTTTTTTTTTTTTTTTTTTAGGACAAATGATGCTAGATGTGTCCCAGTTTGCGAATTGGCTAGACAACAGTCACTACTTATTTTTAGTAAAGGTCTGGATCTGCAACTTAGGTGCCAACATACATAGACAAACACCTATCAGGATTTCAAAACTCAGTCTTCTATTTCCAAACAGTCCCAGAAGCTTTCTCCATCTGTTTCCAGTTCCCTACCCATTTATTAACTCCAGTTCATGAATTCAATTTTATTTAAGAAATGGGTAAAAATTTGGCAGTGGTGTTCTCTTTTTAGAATGTAATAATTAAATGTATGCATCTCTTAGCACCTAACATTCATTTGAAAAATTGGGCCCAAATAAAAGAGATTTCTAATGCAATGCTTAAGGGCAAGAAACTGAGGGGGCAGAATTGAAACCAAAGCATTTTGAGGCCATAAAGCAGAACAAAAGGAATTGTACAAAAGACATATTTAGCATGTGTGCCCTGAAATATTTTATTGAATAAATGTCAAGAAAGTAGATAGTAGATGGATTTCAAAACCCACTGCCTTCCTTTCCATTATTTTCCTACCCTCTTTTTTTTTTTTTGCCTTTTTATTTGGAAGAAAAAGCCATGTCCTGTATATAAATATCTGAAACAGTTTTTATAACAAGGGTGTACAGATTGATAGAAGGTGCATTCCTTGGAGAATATCTGACTGGTTCTCCCTTGCAGCTGTTAGCAATATTTGTCACCCAGATGATAAAGCTGTTCACTGTTGGTTGGTGGAGAACACTTGACACTATTTTAATAAACACTGCATATTTCCCCTGTGTTGAAGTGGACTGCTTTAATCTGATGGGAGACGTATTTGTTCCAGGCACAGGAAGGGCCCATGACAGTGGTGCCAATGTGCCACTTAGAATGATATAGTGATGGACTACCAAGCCAGTCTGATCCACTTTGAAGAATCCAAAGCACTTATTTCTCTGAGGATTGGCTGCTTATTCATACTGATGAAATATAAACAAAATACAAATTTTAAAAAAAAAAGTGAAAAAATTATCATACTAATTTTGTTTTTAGATTTCTCATAGGATTTCAAAAGGAAAAAAAGAGATGACAAAAGAAAAATCCTGAAAATTGGCATAGCTTTCTTGCCAAGTGGAATATTAATAAAAGGAGGTAAATAGCATTGAAATAAAGTCTTCATCTTTAACTCTGTCCTCTGGAAATGGCATGTCCTTTATTTTGTGTATTACACTTACTGTGAAGCCTAATTAATAAATATAAACCCATATGTTTCTGTAGCCTCTGTCTAGGAACCAGGCTGACTGAAAAAAAGAGATGAGTTTTCAGTCTAATACAGACAAAATCCCTGTTTTCTATTTCTGTGGCAACAGAGATTCATGTTAAATTAAAGTGACCAAGTAAACATAGCTTGAGCAAGGAATTTAGCCTAATCTGTGGTATTTACTTGGCATAAGGGAATAGCTGATATCCTGATGACATAAGCAGGGCAAAGCCAGCAATCTGAGCTCTATTTTACCCGTGTAATAACACATACCATTAAATTTGGTGGCTTTACTTGGGATTTAGTGTAGAATGAGATTGTAAATCTTCTAAAGAAGTGCAAATAGATTTAATGTTTTATCTGGAGCCTACAGAGCTAAACTTGTTCTGGGGAACATCGAGATCCACAGTCCTCAGAAAAGATGAGGGGAAATAAATTGATGATGGGAGGTTGAATGTGAAGGGAGCAGGACTGGAATACTTCAGTGAAAAGAGGACAGGTTAGGAAAGGAGTCCCTTGGGATATGCAGGATGAGGGGATTTTTGCTGAAAGCTGGGGCTTTTTGAGCAGCTTCTCAGCAGCTCCATGGTGTGTGCTCTGTATCGTGCACAGACCATGGGGAGAGTGGTGTTTGAATATCTGCTACCAAATTTGATGTGCTGTGTCCCCCCTCCTTGGAGCAGTGCATAAAGCTTGTCTGCTTGCTGCAGCCTCCACAGTGGTGTTTTGCTTCTTGTCTCGTAAAACAGGGATCAGATAAGTGAGCATTTCACTTTTCTGACCTAATGGTGTGGCCTTACCTTAGAGCTAGCTCTTAGTGATGTGTGAAACAAGTAACTGGGCAGAAAAAGTGACAGTTTCAGAACAATGATTGATGCAGAGAGTGTAATGTGGCACCAACAGGAGGTATGCCTGGTTCCTAGGCAGATAAGGAGAAAGAGAGCTGGCTGGGAATTACTGCTGCTTTTTAAATGTTTATGTTTTTTAAGTTGCAAGATGTTCTCTGCTTTTCTTGATACTATTTCCACAACTAACAGATAAAGTAAGGTACTGTGTGTCTTAGATCCACCCATTTCTGTCCTACCAAGAAAGCACAGGCTTGTCTATCACGCAGCCACCTTGGCTTCAAGTCAGGATAGCTGAATCCTCCCAGTTAAAAATCCTTGACAAGCCTCTGATGCTTTGTTTTAATCATGATTGTGTATTCTACATTCCTGAGACTCATGATTATAAATGTGAATAAAGCTTGTGAAGAAGTCACTTCAAGGTTTTATGGGTTTTGGCCTCTGATGCACACAACAAATAACTTGGTTGAGAAGAGCACAGTGCCCGTGTCTAAGCCTGAGGAGTGCTCTGGCATCAAGAGGTGAATCCCACACTGGTATTGCTGCAGGGGATCTCCAGATCCGAGCTGACAGCTCCCCTGGCGTGAGTGCTCCTGGCAGGGGCACGGGAGGCTGCACTCTGCACCCTGGTGTGACACCCAGCTCGCTCAGACTGGAGCAGAAACACCTGACACAGCTTGTCATCCTCACATCATCTCATCTTGAGGAGAAGAAGCAAGCTGGCTTTCAGTTATCTGAGTTACCTGATTTTTTTTTTCATGTTTTTGGATGAAAGGTTGGGTTTTCTTCCTTGAAGTTTCTTATAATTCAGTGTTCTATTCAAAAATTATTTCTTTCCCTACAAAGGGAGGGAGGTGAGGGCAGGCAGAGACTTCAGATGCTGTAGAGAGAATAACTGGATTGTCCAGAAGGTGAAAAACACAGCTATGACACAATAATGAAAAAAAAATCTGTATTTCAGTGCTGCATGAAATATGGAGTAATGAAACCTACCTACTGCCCTTGGTGACTCATTGGATTATGATCTAATAATAATAGAAACAAATGGATTTCATGACCACTGTAGTAAACTTAGTGATTTGAGTAGGTCAGGTACCTTGAGATGAGCCCACAGGTTTTTGGACATTTATCTGAAATGCAGTAGGTAACTAACTCCTTTGGCATCAAAAATAGCAAAACAAGTCTAAGACATTTTCAACAAGTAGTTAATTCCAGAGACCAAGGATTGCTCCAGAGGCTGAAACTAAATTGTAGGGTTTTCTCAGTATATAACTCCAACTAAGGGCCACCATCTGATGCTGAAGGATGTGACATCACCTCTGTTTTAAACACTTTGGGAGGGGGAGATGCTGCTTTTGAACACAACCTTTAAAAGGCCATGTGATGTGCAAGGAAGTTACTTGAAAGTCAACTTAAAGAATAATTGCCGAGGTGACTCTGAGAGCTGCCATTAAACAAAGGATGAGCACAAAGCAATAAACTATTTGGATCCAATAGCTTCCATGAATCTGTCTCCTTTTAAAGCAACTATTGATCTTCACCATGAGATGAGGCAATCAGTCACTCTCTCACAGTCACACATATGCATGCAAGCAGTAATCCTGTGGGGCATCCAGTTCCCCAGAGAAACATCTTTTTTTGGGTGTGGGGGTTTGGTGATTTTGTTAAATTTAATTAGAGCATTTCCCAAATATGATCTTTCAAAAAAATTCTCACCACAGAGGTGTTTTATAGGCACTTTTTATACTTTAAAGCTTGTGAAAGCTAAGGCATGGCTGGGAGGCTAGTTTAAAAGAAGGATTGATTTTTAGGAAGGTTATTGAAGTTTTAAATGTTTAACTGCTTTATTTCAATTTGATTATATTGAAATCACTGGGCTTATCCATTGGCCAAGTCAGAGTTATTTGCTTTTAAGAAAGATTTAAATATTTGCTCTGTTGTCCTTCAAAATACGTCTATATTCTATGTTGATGCATTCTCACTTTGTGGGAGCAGCAGGCAATTAATTATCCACCCAAATCATTTAAGCTAAAGACATTTTAGTTTCCAAGCATCCATTAAAATAAAATCCACCAGAAAAACTCAAACACCGGGGTTAAGGGCTGTGATGGTGCTTTCACTCAAGTGTAATTCCTTTAGCTGGGAATGTGTTCTCTGACTATACAGACAAACTGGAACAGGATGTATCTAACAATTACCTGAAAACCTTGCATCCATAATGCAGTTATAGATCCATACAACCATATATCCATGTGGTTATTCCATATCTCCCTACTACTGTGCTTGAAGTGGAATAGGCCTCCATTTATTATTATTTGTTTTAATTGACAAAACGAACACTTTTTGGGGTTGAAATGCTTGCATATCTCTTGGGAGCATTGACAGCCTGTTATATACTTACTGCAGTATATTCAATATGAGAAGAATTGTTCTCTCCAAGTGATGTTTCATGAAGTCTGAATTTTCATTTTTGTCATTAAGAGTAGCTGACTTGACTCAGAGAAAATGCTTTGGGAAGAAAGAGTGATCAGAAAGCACTGAGAACAGCACCTTGTTTCTGAAAACTCTTCTGCATTTCAAGAAAAAATATTTTGAGGCTATTTTGTTTTCCATGGACTCTAAATTATGGAGTTGTAATATATTGAAAGGTTTCTTGCATGGTTATTTACACTGGAATCTTGACTTCATGTAAATCAAAGATAAAACCAAGTTTAAAAATAGTGTCTAATAAGCTATGGCTTTACTCCAAATCATAAAATCATGGAATGGTTCGGGTTGAAAGAGACCTTGAAGCTCATCTAGTTCCAATCCCTATCCATGGGTAAAGAGACCTTCCACTGAATGAGTTATTCCATGTTTTTCAAGAGAGAGATGTCTGAGTAAAAATATTTCTTTATAAAATGATTTCTTAGACCATGATAAACTTTCCCTTTTGATAGGACCTTTTTTTTTTTTTTCTTTGTGTGTGAATGAGATTTTGAGGTTTTTCTTAGATCTAGAATTACTTTAGAAGCACAGGACATTTGTAATGTGTTGCATTGACACTCTGAAGCTTCTAAATAGATCAATGACCTGGAAATTCACAAGAGCTCTGAACGTATTTTTATTCCTTATGTCTAAGAAACACATTGGACAGACTCAAGAAAACTATAATTAATTTTGCTGTGCTGATAATATTAAAGCAGCACAATTTTAAAGCAGTCCTTATAGTACTGGAATCTGTGGACAAATATTTGAAACTTTTAATATTTTGGAAGCTTTAAGATGGCTAAAGATGTACAATGCCTTAACCTTAGCTGGTAAAAATGTAGAATTTGGTCATCAGACCCTGTTTTTGGGAGAAATTCCAAGCCCCAGTGGCATCCTGAGAGGGGATGAGGTATGTTAAGTAATTGCTTATTTTGCAGCACTTTTAGAGGTTATTCTCTAAGCTGTGTTTTGTATTTTCATGTTTCACTAAACAACTGTCAAGGAAAGATAGCCATCAATAAAATACACAATCAATGCTGACCTCGGGTCCCCTGGCTTCAGTAAGACAGCCAGCTACAAACTGTTCTAATTGAACTCTCAACACCCAAAGTATGCTGATAAGGATGATAAATCATCTGGGTGAAATCTCACTGCATTTAAACAAAGTTATATACAGGATTGAATTTTATTTTCTGGGAGAAAAGGGGTGTATCAGTAAGAGTGGTTTTCAAGCCAGAAGTATTGTTCTTTGGGCTGTAAAATAATTTTTCACACTAAAAGCCTTGGAGAGTTTAAAATACAGGGTGAAAGTCTATGGGAGGCTCTGGTAAGGCAGGTTACTTTCTCTAGTTGTTTCCTGTGCAGGACACTTGTACCCCCAGGGAATGTAACAAACACATAGAGAGGACTTCCAAAATTCAGTTAAAGGCTTTCTATTTTTCATTTTTCCTACTGGATTTTACTTTTTAAAAAATAATTTAAATAAAATGCATTAGGATTTTGTCTTGGGGAATTCCATTTAATGTGCCAGACCCTTTAACACAGAAATGTTAAAAGCTGGGCCCTTGGAACAGTGCTGTGTTGGAACTGATGTTCAAATATGGTCCAAGAGGAGATCCAGCATGGGAAACAAATGCACTGTGTGATATCCTCAGTCTGCACCTCCCAAGACACCCCTTAGACAGCTCAAAGGCTGGAGTTTGGGGAGGACATGACATAAGGCAAATACACTGTAATCAGCAGCAGTGAGGGCCAGAGGTCTCAATGTGTAATTCCTGGTAGGGGAAAATCTGTTCAAGCCTTTAATCCCATTTCACAGGATTAAAGGTCATTATTTTAAATAATTTAAATTTGCATTTAATTTTAAAGATCTTGAAAAGGAGATGTAGCAACAGAATTGGATAAAGTGCTCTATATTCATGTTTGAATTTTAGAGACATCCAGAAAGAGGGTGAAACATTCCTTCCTATGCTGACCTAACAAAGGGACTCAAACCCATCCCTGTATTTACTGTCTGATTGTTGTTGGGAGTTGTTCTCTTGGAGCTTTCTTGCTATATAATTCAGAATTGATCGAAGCAGAAATAGTGGGCAGGAGAGGCCATAAATCTAACCCTCTGTAGGAGAAGATGAGCATATTTTTTAGAAAGACAACCAAGGAAACCAGCGAATGTGCCCAGGAGAGCTCCTGCCCAGGTCCCCAGAGCAGAATGTGGGGTGGGAAATGCACCATTTGTGTCCAGTGTGACACAGATGTGACATGTCCTGGTGTGTCCCTGTGCTCAGTGCTTTGGGAAAAGATTAGGATTTAGGAGTGTAGCAGCACATTTACACATCCTGAAGCAAACACAGTTCTGAAATGTTGCAGCCCTGTGCTCCTGGCCCGAACAAGGACTGTGGGATGCTCTAGCACAGGGAGACTCTCACTGACTCAGAGCAGGTTTTGTTTGTTCTGGTGAGGGCACAGCAGAGAGTGAAGTTTACAGGAAACCTTCATTTGGGTTATTCCAGACAATATTGGCATTAACTCTTCCATGTTATGGGTAGGACTCATGACTGTACACTGAAGTTTTTTGATCAGAAAATCCCCCACAATAAAATGGGGGAACAATTTCAAATGTATCATGTCACAAAGCCAAATGTATCATGTCTAATAGCCAAACTTAGATTTTGAAGCAGTATTTATTTATTTATTTATTTATTTGTCTAAAAATGTGGGGAAAACTTTTTTCTGCTCTAGTCTCCCATTTTCATCCCAAAACAGCAGGAGCTGAGTGAGATAGATGGGTTCTCTTGAGAGCAAACAAACCAGTGGCTACTCATAAATTGAACATAAGGATGTAGTGGCCAAGCCAGATAAAACTCACTTCATCACTGAAACTTAATTTCTTGAACCAGTCCTTTTTTTATAGTCTCTTGGGAGGAATATCATCATTACTGAAGAAAAAAAAAATTATCGGGGTTTTCAACATTTTTTGACCCTTGGATTTAACGCTTCAACTACTAACTTAAAAGCTGTGAAAGTCACAGAGGTATTTCTATATTCACTGTACTTATGAGTTGTCAGTGTGGGCTCTGCTCATAGACTGAGAGATGAAGAGTTTTATAAATGCAGGTGGTCTAACACAATAAAATATTAACTTTAGCACATACCTTAATACATTAATTATGTCTTACATGTATCATTAATGCATTTAGTGCATTAATATATTAAATTGTATTAACCAGGATAACAATAAGTAGAAGCAGTTCTTCCTTTATTACTTAAAACTCTGGATGACCCTATTAATTTTGACTAGATGTCAGTCTGTACATGCAAGGTATGGTGGAGGAAATAAATCAGTTTTTTAGACAGAAATAGCCTATACTTAAATATAGATTGCATGACTATTATTTGATACTGTGTATTAAGTACTGTTTTTCTGTTACATCACATTTTTACCCCCATTCTCTATGAGCTGCACAGATGAACAGCAAACTGTAACATTCTCTGCCCTGCTAATCATAGAATTGTGTGTTTCTGCACTGTGTTTTGGGCAAATATTTTATGCAGCAATGTTTTCATTTCTTCCAGCAAAGACCAGACTATTTAAGGAGAAATCAAATCTTTTCTGGGTTAGTGTTTAAAAGCAGAGAATGCACTTAAGCAAAGATTAGCTGTGCTAAAATCTTTCACCTAGTTATGAACATTTAACCTTCATATCCTCAGATGGTGAGGAGATATCTTGTGATGTATTTTATGCTGTGTGCTCCCTGACTCCTTGGTTAACACCTTAAACTTCCAACAAAAATATGTAAATATTAATGAAAGCCCATGCTACAGTCCATTTGGGCTGTCTGCCAACTCATCTGTCTAGCTGGCAACAAAAAAAGAATGTGTCTGGCCTTTTGGATAAATCAATATTTAAGTATATTATGCAAAATGGACAATTTTCTAAATAAACAATTCCAAAGCAGGGATCTGCAACCAGTCAGAGGGCACCTTTAACCCCCAGTGGGAATACACCTGCTCTTGTGGACTGACCCCTTACCTTTGCTTCAGCTACCCAGCCAACTCACCAGAAAAGCTCAAGCCTCCTGCAATCTTAGTTACTGGCATAAAAATCATGATGTAATTTGGGGGTTGGTTTTGATTCGGTTTTTTAACTGGAATTTTGCTCAGGGTTAACTGCGTTTTGCTTTTTGAGTAGATCTGGGGTATGGAAAGGTAGGAAAATCCATCCCTTAGTGGCTGCTTTGAAATGTTGTCTCTTTTTTTAGTTTTAAATTCTTTTAAAAAACCCTTGAAAATCCCCAAATATCCTTTTTATAGTTTCTTCTGTCTTCAGGAATTCCTAAACAACACAGCTTCTTGACTGATCAATAGCAAGAATTCAGTTAATATACCCAAGTATGACAATTTTTAAATCACATCTTCGATTCCTATAATGAAATAATTTTTCAAGCCGGTTTTGACACTGCTTATCTGTGCTGCTGTCGCTACCTGCAGCAGCTCAGTGGCAGTGTCTAGAACTGATGCAGTATTTCTGTGTCATCACAGCCATTCCTCACTTACCACTGCATCATGAATGAGAAATAGAACTACAATAACAGTCCTGTCAATGATAACCTTTGCCTTCAGTGAAATCCTTGCATCAGTTGGTCAAGATTCTTCCCTGTCTGAGTGTTTTGAGCACTGACCTCTGTAATACTCCTTCACAGGGGTGTGAGACATTGATTACCATGTGTCAGGGTAGCAGAGGAGACTTAGGTTGGCTTTTCTCCAGTTTGATTATCATGTTTTCTTCAGAGAATCTCTACAGAGTAAATAATCTTCTTCCTGAAGCATAACAAAAATGCTGCATTAACTCCAGTGAGTAGCTAGAATTAAATCCTAAAATATTTTGTAAAATTGTAAGTACTTTTAAGATATTTGGGCTTCCTAGAAGCTTGCTACTTTTTTTTCTGTTTTTCTTGTCCTTGTTTTATTGTTTTTCCTAGCTGTGTCAAGTGAACTAATTGGTCACAGAGTGAGGAATAGTCCTACAATTCTATCAGTTCTATCAGGCTTGTTCATTTTGCTTGCATCCCTTGTCAACTGTGGGCCAAATGCCAAAACCTTAGACTCACAGGTTTGGAATTGGAGAAAATAGATAAGTCTACAGAGTCTGCACTGATAGCTAGGTTGGAATAAGCAGATACTCACTGAGCAGCAAATTAATGAGGCTTGGTTTCCTACAGATTTGTGCCATGTGAAAGCTTTTCCAGCTTTCATAGAGCATCAGGCATATGAATAATATATGTGTTCATACCACAGCCTCTCCCTTAGTATTCTATTAGAGACAGTTAGAAAAGCTCTCTCCTCAATCATTTCTCCTGTTGGGATGTAGTTACATGTGATGCCCCCTGCTCTTTCCCCACACTGATTTAAAATCAGTCTGTGTATTCAGAGTTTGGTGGCTTGTGAACAAACCTCAATACAGAAAGAATGTTTAAACACCATATCCTTAGGAAAATATACTTGCTGTATATACTGCTTAGTGTAGCTATGAAAAATGAGGGAAGTTTAGATTGGGTATTAGGGAAAAGTCTTCACTGAAAGGAGTGTCAAACATTGGAACAAGCTTCCCAGGACAATGGTAGAGTCTCTGTCCCGGGAGAGATTTAAAAGAAATGTAGGTATGAGGCTTAGGGACGTGGTTTAGTGGTGGCCTTGTCAGTGCTGGGTTAACAGTTGGCCTTCATGATTTAGAGGGCTTTGATTCAGTGATTCTGTCCTGTGTTGAAGTGTTGTAGAATGGGAGATCTGCAGTCCCAGCAGTGGCTGCACTGGTCTCTGGAGCCCAGATCACAGGATGTTAAGCTGTGATAGGTGGACTGAAGAGCTGCAACAAAGTGCCCAAGTGAAACTAAGGTTTTCAAGTCCTTTCTAGTGTTTCCTCTGAAATAATGGCCCTACCTACAAGTTTTTCTTCCTTCTTTGTTAGTTTATGGCAATGAAGTTCTCCCACAGCTCAGGAATCTTTGTTACCCACACATTTGCTATCTTCTCAGTGTCCTGCAGAAAAACCTCCAGAAGCAGCCACTTTCTGCAAATTGTATCTTACAGTTGTCTGAGCTGTTGAGTGGACTGAGAATGACTTTGGTTCCAAGGAATTGGAGGAATAAGAGCCTGCAAAAGCACCTTTGTATATGCAGCTGACAGTGCATATTGTTCTGCTCTTTGTATCAACTATATCATGTTTTATGTTTGTACCACTATTCCTTTGGTACCATAATTGCACTTCATGAGTCTTCACTCTGGTGTTATTAATGGCTATCATATTGGCAAGTTAATTTGGATACAGTTATTTCCTTCTTCTAATACAAACAAGATTTGATTAATGAGAAACATTAGGAATATACAATGGGCCCATTATTGCAGTTGTGTGCTTGCCAGTGTGTATTGATGGCTGGAAGAGGCATTGTGGGTTTTTTTTGCTTATGCGTGCATTTATTTTACTTGCATTCTGTGTTTTAAATAACAGAAAACTGCTAAAGTAGGGAAGCAGCAGTGGAGAAAAGTGTTTAGAGCTAGTGATTAAGTTATGTGAGTCTGTTACACTCCAAGATGTGTGCAACCTGGTTATTTCCATAGTGTTTTAGAAGTTCAGTGTTGTTCCTTTTCTGAATTTGTGCCAGTGTCAGTGATGGAATATTGATATTCTAATGCTAATATTCACTGCTACCTCCTGGGCTGAAAAGGTATCAATGACAGCATCAATGTAAGTATAGAAATAGTCCTCCTACCTATTTATGAAAAGGCTGAATTATGAAAAATAAATGGGTTGTGTATATCAAGGAGGGTATCTAGAGCTGAGACTGTAATCTTTCCAGTTCAGCCCACTCCTCTACCTTCACAGCTTCCTGACAGTTAAATCAAACTGCACTGCTTTTATGCTTGGTCTCTGTCCAACCTTCCTCCCACCCCCAGATATCTGGGTTTGATTTGTAGGAGAAGGTGATATATGCAGAAATCCTCCTGTGGAAATATTTCAAGTGTTTTTGTTTTGTTTTGTTTTTTAACAGGAACATTGCTAACTTTTAATCTTGGCATAAAAATTGTCCTTATGGTTTCAGGGAAAAGAAGGTAAGAATAGGCACTCATGATACCCCTTTTCAGTGTTTCTGGCTGGAATCTTCAATAATTTTAGGAGCCTAATGAGGACTTGAGCCTTTACAACATCAATACATGCGCTCTCTCAGCAAGCCATTGAACAAACCATTGTAAACACTAAGCAAAATGAAAAGTTGTGAATATGAAAAGTGTCATGGATTCAAGGAATGCCACATATCTGTTAATTTTCGTACACTACACAGCCTTAAAGGTAGAACAATGATGCTGTGCCCCTTTCTGCCATGAATAGAGGAGTATTCCAATAGATGCTGATAGCTACTGCTCAATAGCCAAACTGAGGGAGAACATGAGGATCAGGAATACTTTCCAGGGTCTGCATGGTCACTCCAGTATGTTCCCTGCACTGAGGCACGAGTAGAATCCAGTGCAGAGGAGAAGTTGCAGAGGGCTCTGAGATCACCCTTTGGGTGTTTCCTTGTAGCAAATTACAGAAATGCCTCTGTGCCTTGAAAAGTACCAAGAGTAGCTCAATACTGGTCAGTGCCATCTGGGCTTGAGTGATTCTCAGCATCCTCAAAGGAGATCCAGCTGATGGATAGGAACAAGAGGCAGGGAGCAGAGTTATCTCACTCAAAATTTTAATCAGTGCAGTTCCTTATCCAGGAGTACTCAGCTGTGTGACTTCTTATGCTGAGACAGGAGAGAACTGGTACAAGGAAAAATAGTGACAAAGGGGATGGGGCTGGTCTTTTCCAGCCTATGTCAGGTTCAGGCAGCTGGGAAAATGTGTTCCTGCCAGTAAGGAAGCAAGTACTGCCATCCTTCCCACTGCAATGCTGTCTTGCAGTGTCTTCAGCCCCACTCCTTGTATGTTAGATATGTTAGATAGGACCCCCAGGTCTGAAGGAAGTAAACAGAATACAGTAGCAAAGATCTTTTAAAAGCACAAAACATAATGAATAAAGAAGATGGAGGATTTATTCCAAAAGTTACAGCATATGGTTAATCCATTTCACCTCTGACATTATGCAGGAATTAGGCTGTCAGTTTTGGCTAATCTGTGGAGGTATTGATATTATGAGCATCATTCTGCTGTCTCAGTGCTTACATATCTGTTGTATAGTGGGGAAGAAACATCTCTAATTTAATTAGTTCAATTTATGGCATGAATGAGTTTAGGAATTATTATACAGTGGATGCTTACTTAAGGGAGACTTAATTATTCATTTCTACATTTGGGTAGCAGTAACATTCCCTCACCAGAAATACATTCCTGTTAAGCTTAAAAGTATTAGTTTCTTCCACTAAGCTGTATAAGAGTCTGATGAAAGAAAAATCTGATGCAGACACAGTAAATTACCCTGCTCCCACCTCACACTGAGATTGAGTTTAGGAATGATTAATGTGCTTTAGATTTCTATAGCAGGTCAGAAGATGCAAAGAAAATTATCCCCTCATTCTCACCAGGACACAACAGCTCTGGTGTTTAATATGTTCATCCACGCTTTGTCTGTCTCAAGGGTATGAATTTGGAAGCCAAAAAGGCATTTATCTTTTTCCTGTGTAGAGAAGAGAGAGGATGACAATTAAATTACATAATGGAAAGGCTAAGCCTCTGCAATTTGTATTTGATCTAAAAACAACGATTATCTAAGAAAAATGGATCAAATTCTACTTTTGGTGATGTCATTACTACCCTGCAGTGTTAACTAGAAAACATGAGTATGACTGAAGAACCTTTTTCTGGGTTTGTTTCATTGGGTGTCTACAACTTCATGTTACTGATTAAGAGAAAATCCTGAGAATTAAATGGGTGGTTATTGGGATGAAGAGACTGTTTTCTCCACACTTTAATTCATGATGTCTCTCTCCTGCTGTGTTGTATGTATTGTAGCAGCAGTTTCCATTAGAGTTTGCCTAGATAACCCAGATTTTGAAGCAGAATTAACATTTCACTGCTAGATTAATGTGCTTCACTTCACATACCTGGGATGTGTCCTGTCCTGGGAGAGCTGGAAGTGTTCTTGTGCCTGTGTAGCAGTGTTTCCACAGCAAACTGAGACTTCTGTTCCTGTTGGGGCTTTTCTTTCTTCTACAAGGTGATTGTCTACAGGGAAAGTTGATGTTCTGTAAGAACACCACAAAACTTCTGAGGTAGGTTATTCTAGTAAGAGAAGCTGGGTGGGTTTTCCTGAACAATTAGTTGGGTTGTATGCAGGGAGGACTTCAATTCAATTGACAGACAACTGCAAAGTTGATTTTGTAAATATTAGAGGAAGCAATAACTGGTCTTTATAAAAATACCAAATTTTTCTGTCTCAAGCCAAGATATATTAGGCTATCCAGGTAGTTGTTATTTGTACAATTTTGTTGGAATGGTTTAAATTACATGTCAGTCACTGCCCCTGGAACATGATCTTCCCTTTATGAGCAATGATTCCATTCCCAATGCCCAACTTGAATCAGGCATGAGCAAAAGTCTGAAAGCACAATAAAGCTGTGTGTGAAGCATAACAGAACTCAAATAACAAGGAAAACTGAAATGGACTCAGCTTGAAATCCATTTCAAAGAGACTGGAGGACCAATTTAGAAAATCTTTTTGCAAACAGCAACTTGCTCACGCAGTCAGGCCCAGCCAGTGGCTGGGCTACAGCAGAGCAGTGACTCTCCAGAGCTTCTGAGCTGTGTCTGTGCTCGAGAGAGCTCCCACATCAGTCCTGACTGTGCTCCAAAATACCCTGAGTGTGCACAGGCCTGTGCCAGCCCAATCAGCCAGGACTGGAAACAGGCTGAGAGCCAGAGCCCGTGTGGCCAGACTCTGGGGAAGAACTGTTAGTGTCTCTCAAATCTTTTCCACAAAAGAAAGACATTTTCCTTGACCAATATATGTTATAGGTATGCTTTCTTTTTTTTCAAAAGATCCCCTTTTGTTATTGTTTTTTTTCCATAAAACCACCCCCACACACCCAGATTTATATCTGCTCCATTTCACATGTCTAGTTTTACTCAAACAATAAATATAATGTTTCAAACAACAAAGCTAAGACAAATGCAGAACTTATCAAAGGTACATATCTGGGAAATACAATCTGCTAGCCTATTTTTTCTTTCTTTTTTGCTTTTTTCTGAAAGAAAAGATTTGTTCCTGAAAAATATTTTTGGACTGCTTCATGGTGAACTCAGACACCTCAGAGTCAGCATGTAAAACCAGCCTCAATTCACCTGCTTTCAAGATTTAGTCACCTCTCCTCATCTGGATGTCAGAATTTCAGCAAATCTATTCTATGGGAATATTTAGCTGCTTCTTGAGCACTGCAGTGCAATATATTCACTGTTTTATCCTGGTTTATTTGTTTTAAACAAATTCTCTTTTCTTGCTTATGATAGGCTAGTCATCATCAGAAATTATCTCTGATGTTTGGTGATCAAGAGTGGATGCTCCAGAGGAAAGGGAATGCTGTCACATTATTTTTTCTGGGAAATATCTTAGTTGTTATCAGATGTGATACAAGGTTGTGTTAGGATCCAGTCATTCATATTGCCACAGGAGATGATAAAGGCAAATTAATATATTTGAAAAAGTAAAAATAAATAGCCTTTTTCTTTCCCTTTTCCAGTGTTCCTCTCAGTAGCAGACAATTGAAATGAGTGGAGTTTATGGATGGCTGCAGAGGCTGTCTCCATTCCCACCCTGTACAAATCCATCAGCCTCTCTGCAGCATTTTCCTGCAGCAGCAGGGGAACAGACAATCAGCCCATCCCAGTGGAGTGCTCTGATGGGATGGAGAGGCTGGACCATGGCTTCGTGTAGGCTTGGAAATGCACTGGAATAAGAAGTCTTTTTGGAACTTGAGCAGTCAGAGGTGTTTTTTGGGAGTAACCACCCCCAGCAAACACACATATTAAAACCCTTGGGGGTTTTAGAGTGAAAGGAAATGTACTAGCTAATTTTTGGTTGTTCTTTAAGGCAAAAATTGCTTATTGCAAAAAATTAAGTACCCATTAAAAAATTTGCAGACTCTGCCTTACCTAATCAGACTTCCTTACATCATCACAGCAACTCAATTTAGAATACAGTTGAACATTTTTTTTTTTTCATCTGTAAATCACTTTCAAGAGCAGAATCAATCATCATGCCACTCCACAGCTCCAGTTGCTAAAGGGAATATTGCAGTAAACAAGCAATGTTAAGAGCTTGTTTAGCATATAAAAGTGTAGGTCATCACACTTCAAATGGAAGAAAATGATTTTAAGTAGAATTGGGTATTTTGTGTGTTTATATGAATTTGACACAGGAGATGAGAGGTCCCCAGAACATCCCCCAGATTCTGAAATTGTTTTATTTTGAGTGATGAGCTAAATTAAATAACAGTGGCATATAAGACAGCAAGTATAGCATGATTCTTGCTCTGGAAGGATTTTTCTGTTGGTTGTATATCCAGGCCTGCTTTATCCATCTTCCATCTCAGGATTTTTTATTTTGCTATGCATTCCAGAAAAGCTAAGCATACTCTGTGACAGCCAGGGGAATATATATGATGTATATAAATAAAGCAAATATTTTAGCTATCAACCTGCTGAGCTGCAGAGATACCTGTCATAGCTCAGTGCTTAGAGGTGGCTCAGAGCAATGCACTCCAAAGAGCCAAGCCAGTTTTGACATTTTGAGAGATATATTGAGAAAAAAACAAGGGTCATCTCTGGGATTTTGAAGGGTATTTTGGGGTGTTATGATTTATCAGCATGTGGATTTGATAATCTTAGCTGCAAAAAGTTGACTAGGTCACTTTTTGGAGGGAATTAGCTGCTCCTGAAGGGCTGTTTCTCAGGTGCAAGCCTGGGAAAGGAGGAGATAGTTTTAACTGCTTGAGGAGAGAGCTGAGAAAGTGACAGTCAGAAGCAAGAAAATTGTTCATGTGGGAAAGAGAACAGGCTGGTCAGCCACGTGTGGAGAACAGTCAAACAAATCAGGCAGAGGAGGAGCAGAGAGAGCACAGGGCATGCAGATGAGTTAGGGAATAAGCAAAGGCCAACTGCTGCCTTTCAGGGAAAATGATCAGCTCTAACTGTGGCCAAGCTACCTTTGAATCTCACCATGCTGTCTGTGGAAAAATAAGTCTCGAGATCAGCATTGTGTGAACAGCCCATAAAACCGTGTAGCCAAAAACCTGGATAAGGGATGAGAGACCTTTCTCCTTCACTGCATTCCTCAGTGCTCCCACTTCACTTGCCCTTGGGGCCAGCCCAGCCCAGCCCAAGCTGCCCAGGGTGCCTGGAGATGTGCCCTGGGGCAGGGCTGTGTGTGTGTTTCCACATCTGAATTGCTTTCTGCAGAGCAGCAATGGAGCAAAGCACCTTTGCCACCTTCACTATCAAAGAAGAGGAACCTGGCTGTTTAAATAACACATGGGAAGGGATGGTAGGTTACAAGCACTTGAAGAGTTTCTTAGTGAAGTGGAATTTTAATCCATTAAATGAAAAAATATGCAATGTTATTGCCTAACTAGAACGGACTGAAAGTAGATTCAGATATAATCAGTGTGGAAATGCTGGAATTGTAATAAATTGAGAAGGTTATTATGTTTTGAGCTTTCTGATAGTAAAGTTGTTGAGGTAGGTCCAGGGGATGTATCGTAGCAAATGTCCAGCTTTCTAGGGATAAGTTGTAGTTTTCACAGAACCACTGGATGATTAAAACTTCAAACAAATAAACTGCATTCTACCTTGGCTTTCTCTAGAAACTGATGTTGTCTGGCTTTGAAACAGAAAGTAGGAAGCACTCTATTGTCTAGTTGATGAGTACTATAGGTACAAATAAGCAATTTTTGTCAGAATAACAAAAAATATGTGAAGAATCTGAAAATGGTAGGATGGTGAAGAAAGGCAAGTTTGTGTGAACACTCCCTAAATATAAAATTTTGGGGAAATTCCTTCAAATTTTCTTTTATTATAAAGACAGATAAGAAATAGACATGTAACTTTGTTTTACTCTACAGTATAAACAAGTCATGAATCACTAGTTTTGCCAGTGCTGCAGATGACAGAAAGGAATCTGTTATGCTTAAGCATAGAAGGAAGTGTTGTAAATTCTCAGCCATGATTTTCCATTATAAATATATATATATATAAAGAAATTAGGTGTTATTTCTTTAGTTTGTATTCTGCTCTCATTTCTGTCACTTTTACATCTGTACAAATCTGTTAATTTCAGTTCACGTACTCCTGATTTATATAATCTGTCCCAGTGAGTGCAAAGTAAACAGAGAGAAATAGGTAATTAAAGATATCAAGGACATTTAGGAGAGAGCAACTCTAGTGACAATCCATCAAATGCATTGGGACAGATGGTGAAAAATCATGGTATCTTAGTGACAGCCAGAAGTGAAATAGAAGGCAAAATAGGAGTTGTTTTTCTGACATAAAGAATTGCCAGAGTGAAAGATAGTGAGAATACATTGGAGATGGGATTGCAGAAAGCCAGTCAGGCTAAACTCGTAAGTTGGGTGCATATCCTGAAAAAGGTAAAGATATTTGAGTGAAAAAAGGAAAGAGACAGAAGAGGGTTAAATGTAAACTGTTTTTTACTAAGAAATGTAACATGAGTGGCTGAAAGCCATGGGAGAAATCTAACAGATCAGTGAGAGGAAAGGAGGTTTAGCCTGATTGAATGCAAAACTAAGAAGAAAATCTGAGCCAAGGTGAAGAAATGCAAGTAATAAGAAATCTTTTAGGTAGTTGCATAGTTGCATACTAAAGTTGAAGCAATAAGCTCAGAACAAAAGCAACTGCTAACAGTCTTCAGTAAACACTCCTTTTGTTGCTGGAGTTGTCAGTAGTTGCAGAGAAATCTTTGCAGTGTTTGTAAACCACAGAACCACTGAACCTTGCAGAAAGAAATAAAAGATGTACAGGTAATAGTGCAGTTCTCTTTAATGTCAATGCAAGCCTTTAGGAAAGCTAAAAGAAAAGCTGTACAACTGAAGGGGCACTTAGAATGAAGGTCTTAAAATCCAGAACTATGAACATTTTTGATTAATGAACTTTTGCTTCCCCCCCCTTATTTTGAAATGTTGATTTTTTTGAGGCAGGAATGTGAAATTGAGGATACAGAACTAGATACAATAAGATGTAAAACAGTCAGTGGAGGCTGTTTAAAGGGAGGCAAAGGGCTGCAGCTGAGAGTGTAATTGCACAGATATGATAGCCAGAAAAACACACTACAGGGTCACACCTTACAGTGACAAAGAGTCACACAGAATATTGAATACGGTTGTTTTAAATTCTAAGGATATGGATTCAGTGTGGGTTTTTCAAAAACCAAGGCTCCCTTTTTTTACCCCATTTATAGATATAGAGAAGAGGGGATTCTACTGAGCCAAAACACGGTCAAATAAAGCAGTGCTGTTTCCTTCAGGGATGTTGGAAAGGGGTGTATGTTTATTCATCCTTCTGAGCAGATGTGAGATTCATTGTGGCCATTTTCTTCAAGCTCTTCATGGCTCTTGTCATGATTAATGACACTTCATTTTTGAGGATAGTTGCTGATGTATAATGGTGCCTTACAGCAAATTTCAGGATCTACCAGCCTGTCTCAGAGGTGAACTATAGATGTAATCTCAGAAGAGGGTCTGCTATAAAGAAAAAATTATTAAAAGTGCAAAATATGGTCTGTTGGCAGATGGCTCTGGTGGTTCCTGTTTGCCCTTTTACTACTGCATTGTTCTTTACCTTCTGGACCCATCTAACACTGGGTCAGACTTTCCCCTCACTTTCTCTTCAGTCAGCATTATTGCTCATCCCACAGCAGTTCAGCTCACATGATGTGGATTTAACCATCCTCTTATTTAATCAGGATCTATTTTAGTCCTTGAAGGTCTTGAAGTAGTGTGCAGTGAGCACAGGGCATTTCTTCATTAGCATTTTAGTTTCCATCCCTATCTACCTCAGAAACAAACCTCCCACTTGTTTCCAGTCACTGCACTCCTCGCATTGCAGAGCATGTGAAATGGGTTCTCTATTGATGAGAGGAGAAAACAAGATGTGTTTGGAGATATGTGAACCTTGTAACTGAGAGATCAGTGCAGGGGATCAGGCTGGAGCTAGTCTGCTGCAGTGTGAACTAAATGAGCAGAGCAGATGTTGGATCCTCAGTGTGAATTATCCTGGTTTGCAAATCCAATCCCCAGGCACCCTGCTCTTGATGTAGGTGTCAGGATCTGCACTGTAGGAGCCTTATCTGTGCATCTGCTTTCCTTCCATAAGATACAGCTGCAAACCTGCTTGTGCAAATTGCCAGTGCTGAAGGGTCTGGTCCTTCCTCTGTCACAGAAGTGCTTCTCAGCCATCAGATGTTCTCAATCCTCTGTTAAGAAGTGATACACTAAACCATAATTTGCATTTTATTAGCTGATTGCAGGATTCTAACGTGAAAACAAGTGCATGCTGTTTCCTTCAAACATCCTCAGTGTCTCAACGTGGTTAAACCTTAATTTTCTGAGGACTAGACAGAGATCTAGAGATCTAGAAGAGTGTTATATAGGACAGATTTTCCCAGTCCTCCAGCTAATATTAAAATTCTCTAGGATATTTTTCACTCATCTGGATTTTTTTCTCTTGAATTCAGATTGCAGTTTCCCTCACAAACATTTCTCAAAATACTTGGGTGAAAATGAGTTCACCTCTGTTGAAATATTCCTCCAGCTCATATTATGTTTGACTGAGCTGACAAATGGCTTGACAGCCTTCTTGCAATCTGCCAAAATACAGTGTCAGGAATGACAATGCCATGCAAGGTAATAATCTAAATGAAGAAGCTGCAGCTGAGCAGTCACATTCCTGACTCTCTATAATTCAGTTAGAACAAGGCAAGTCCCCAGATGTTTGTTTCTTAGCGGTTGGAAAAGTTGGGGTTGTGTTTCCCTATTAATACATGATTATAATTCATATTTCATGGTTAGCTTGCAACAAATTTAACACATTTCATATTATTTCTTAAATAATATTCTTTATTTATCTGTTCAAACTCCATTGGAGCAAGAGCTGCTGTTATTTAGTTTTTCAGAAATCCCAAACATACATGAATTAGAAGTTTTGTAATATTTGTGGAGATGATTTTAATCTTGTGGAGTATGGAATGTTAGTGGGTTTGTAGTGTAATTTCCAATTTGATCTGTCTGAGAGAACCTACAAATAGACATTACAGCTTTAGTGTAGAAATTATCTTCTCTGCCTTACTAAAACATGTCTCAATTCCATCAATATTTTAATGAGACCCTATTATCATAGAATAACAGAATGGTTTGTGTTAGAAGAGACCTTAGACATCATCTCATTCCACCCCCTGGAATGGGCAGAGACACCTTCCTGTTGTTCAAAGCCCCATCCAGCCTGGCCTTCAACACTTCTAGGGATGGGCCAGCCACAGTTTCTCTAAATTGCCAGGTAATTTAGTGTTTTATATCCTGTAGTGCATGTTTTCAGAGATCCTCAGCACATTTCTTTAATTCCATATCCTGTAGTTGCAGCTATGCTCTAGAGTACACATTTCCTTTGATTTTATATCTCTAAGGTTTGGAGATTAGTTGCACTGCAAGTTTGAACTATTTTCTCAGTTGTTAGAATTAAAAAACTAGTAGTACTAGACCTCAGGTGTAAAATTATATCTGATCAAAATGCAAATGTTCTCTTTTTCTTAAAGCATTCTCTATGACCTTCTGTGCTCTTCAGATGTCTGTCAATGCTGGCTTTTTCAGGTTCTGTTCTTTGCTGAAAGGCTGTTTTGATTTTCTTTAGACCTCTTTTCATGATTTAATCCCTTCAAGAGTGAGCAACTATAATATTTAGAGATCAGGAAAGGATTTCTATTTACAGCTGAACAGTTCAAAAACTTTGAGATCTGGGAGCTCTATACTCTCTTGAGCCACAGGCACTTGGTTAGAAGGTTCCTGAGATTGAAAAATAAAGTTTTGCTACATCTTTCTTTCTTGTGTCATTGTTCACTCCATGCCACAGTACATAGTGACCTTCTGCCACTGATGCAGAGGTTCGTGTTCTGGCAGCCTCAGGAGTGCATTATATCTTCCTGCAGGAGACTCTTTCAGATGTGTGTCCTTGATTCCAGTGCATGCTACAGGAAGAAATGAAAGGTCACTTAGTTTTCTCAGTTTTATCTGAACTTAGCTTGAATGTTGTTTTATCATCATGATCACAGCTGTAGAAGCCTAATACAATACATATTTCCTATTTATAATTTATCCTTTTCTAAAGCAGCTCTGAACTTGTGTCAGTAATTGATACTGAATGTTGTTTCTGGAGTGCTTTCTGTGTGAAATTCCCTATGTACACAATTACAAATCTTAGATGATGAACCAAGTGCCAGTGCAAGTATAAATAAAATTATCAAAGTTTCTGAAAACACGTAACACCAGTGAATTATCTTTGAACCTTTCTGCTCCCTTGTTTGCCATGATTCTGAAAGAGATTCCAAGTATAGCAACATAATGGGCTTTGTTATCCACTTCCAGCTGACATTATGATGCAGGATTTGCAGCAGTGCTTTTGGGGTGAGCAGTTCTGGGCTAAGTGCTTAGAGTATGAGGGGTCACTGTCTCCCTCCCTCCTTCAGGGGAAGATACTGACATGGAGAAAAGTCTTTATCCAGTAAAGCTGGAGTTCTTTGCTGCCAAGGAGTCCTCCTAGCAAAGAGAGGTCTGTAAATTAGAGCACCTCCTTCGTTGCAAATGCAAGACTTGTGTGGCTTAAAATGCTCAGCATGGATCTGAAATTGCCTCTGGACAGTGTTCTGAGGACTCCTTAAAAACAAATTATGCTCAAATTGAGCAGTCAGGTGCTCTCTTCTGCTAAAATAAAGTAGGCTCAAAGGTAGTGGAAATCTGTGCTGTGGACACCAATAGCCTTGACATTTGAATCCCACTGGAACAATTACTGCAGTTTAGCTATCTGATGCCTGAATCAGAGTATTTTGTTTCTTTGGCCTTTTTAGCTTACTTTTTTTGCTATTCTTATTGATTACTTGAGCTGAATCCTTTGAAATACCATTCCAAAAAAGCCTGTTTCTCTACAAAATACTATTGCTTCAGCCAGATGGCAAGTAGCAGTCACTGAGGAAAAGTAACTTGTCATTGTTACTTTACAACTGACAGAGAAAATTAATTTCTTAATATTCATAAAAATCTTATTTAATCAGAGTAATAAATTAATGAGGAACTGTCAGTAAAAAAAAGTTACATTCATGTATCTCCAGTGACTTTTCAGGACATGGATAGAGGTAACACAAACCTGTCAACAAAAGAACATTACGAGGGATTCTCCTGAATGAAGGGACTTCACTTGTGGGTGCTCCATCCCTGGAAGTGTTCAAAGCCAGGTTGGATGGGGCCCTGAGCAGCCTGCTCTGGGGGGTATCATCATGGGTTGGGACTGGATGAACTTTAAGGTCCCTTCCAACCCAAATCATTTTGTGATTCTGATGACAGAATCAAGCAACCCCGACTATTATGGACACTTTCATCACATGATAGCTTTTATAAACTGAGCAAGGTACTTAAAATAACCTGCTGGGTGCTCAGGTTGTTGGTGACAACCAAAGTGAGGAGCCTTTACCTGAGGGGGAGCAGCATTTCTGTTTGCAGCAACTGCTGCACATTTTTCACTGGTTTGCCCCCATGAACCCGCCCTCAGTTTTGCATAATGATTTTTGATGTAGTGTTCTTTTTTTTTTTTCTCAGAATGGATAAAATGTCAGAGACAATTAAGAAAATGATGTTATAAACTGGAATGGAAACTGCACATTTGTAATGGCTCACAGGGTTTCTGATCTAAAATGTGTACAACCCTCTCCCATGCTCAGCAGCTGGTTATGTCATGGGCTGGTTGCCCATGACTGCTTCTTCCTGATGCAGTTCTAAGAAATTTCTCATACTGGCTAAAAACTGACTAAAGGACTACAGAGTTGTCCTTTTCAAAAGCAGCACGTTTGATTTCACCTTTTGCAAAGGTTTCTTCAACAATACTTGGAACTAGATTTTTCTGGAAGCTACAAATGAAGTACAAAGAAATGCCTGTGTGCTCCCAGGGACAGTGCATTGCTCATAATCCAGTATAATTCATACAGTCTCTTTCCAGTCATTAGTTATGCATTTAAATAAGTATTTGAAATGCTTGGGACATTGTAACTAATTTAATTGTCTCTCTAGAAATGTGCCCCTAAATATCAAAGTTACAGAAGTTGATTTTATTCAACTGCTTGTATGTTTTGACCAGTGGGATTTGTATATCTAAGTGGAACATCAGTATTTTATGCATAACTTTTATTTTATATTGATATTAGGAGAATTATTACTTTATTTCATAATGAGATTATTCTTATTATGGTAATTAAAAAAAAATCGCATGACTCTGAAAAAATTCTGAAAACTTGTAAAATAAACCAAGAAGTAGCAATGTACTTCATTATGCAAATTGTTATTTGTTGTAAAGCAGTTCCCATGTATGAAAGCAGTGGTAGCATTAGGTTTTTTCATGTGGGTGTTGTTCTCCAGATACAACTCCATAAATGATCAGCTAAAAAGAACCAGGGATTGTGTCAAAAACAGCTACTGCAGATGCACTGTCAAAGCAACAAGGGTACTGAAAGGGAAGATACATTGCCAAAGGCTTTATAACCTTCAGGTTAATGTGTTTGGCTTTCCAGCTGCCTAAAAACAATTGCTTTCTAAGCACGTAATTTGAATTTTTGACTGAAAATTAAGATGTGGAAAGAGTTTAGCAGCTCTCCTTTCAAGGTTTTCAGTATTACCCCTGTTGAGAATATGATTTATTAACAATACTATTCTCTCTATAGAGAACCTGCAGGGACCATTCCCCGATAATATTTGCAGTTATAAACTAAGATAAAGGCATGGTGGTTTTGATAAGTGGAAAACAAGCAAATGATCATGTGAGAAAGCACCATTAGACCTGTGAATCTTCATTTCACATGCTGAGCACTTCTGATATTTTTGTTCATTAGTTGGGACCTTGTAAGACTCACCAGAGGCAGAGAGTTAACCTGACTATCCAGCTGGGAATGATGCCTAGGTCAGAGATCAGAAGTAATGCTGCTTTGAGGATTTGCACCTGGAAGGAGAGGGAATATATTTTTGTTATCTCTGCCTCTGTTCCTTCCTTCCTGTCTGACTGGGAGCTGCTCAGCTGGGGAAAGTTGATGGCCCCCATCCCAGTGTTCAATGTGACCAAGGCACTTTTTCCCTGCCACCCCCCTAGTTTTAGATATTTCAGCACAGATAGTTGTGTGGTTGTCCCAGCCACCCAAATACATCAGCTCTGTCAGTTCTGGCACAGGCTGTGCCACGGCAGCTCTGGAGCTGCTGCCTCACAGCTGGCACTCACTCATCCTGCCTGGAGCACAGGAAGTGAGCATGAGCATCTGTTTGCCCTCAACATTGTAGACATACACTCTGGCTCCATTCTTTTGGATAAACAAAGAGTGGTTTGGGGTTTTTTAAGAAATATTTTTAATTCGTACTATATTTGTCTTTTTACAAAAAACCCCTAAAAACTAAAATAACTGAAAGCCTCCCAAAAAAAAAACAATCAACTGCAAAAACCAGGACAGCAGCAGGAAGATTTTTATAAAATCTTCCATGTGATTGAGTTGTAAAGAATGACAATTCATATTCTAGCTGATATGGACTCAGACATAAGGAATATATTCACTTTTTTCTCAGATATTTAAATTTAATTTTTAAAATTGTTGCCACCTCAGTGAATGATTGTGAGTATGGGTAAGAAAAGTCTATGCTGAAAGTTTCCCCTGCCACTTTCTCAGTATTGCTCATGACAACTTCTGGCAAAGTCTTTCAGCAAAACAGGAGTAGCAAATCCTCTTTCCTAATATAGCAGAAAAAAAACAAAACAGCCAAAAAAAAAAACTTTTTATTTTTGAAAATAAGAAACCCAGTAGTATTCTGGGCCATGAATATGGCCAGAAGTTGGTTTTGCACATTAGTGGTAGCTGAGCAAAAGTCTGTGTACTGAGAATTTGAGTAGTATGAGAAATCTCAGATTGTAAGATATGGTCAAGGATCTTGTCAATGCCGTACACATCTGAGGACTCTTTAGGATAATTATTTATGAATTTTATACTATTATTAATAAACCACTGTTAATGTACTTGCCATTATAAAGGAACCTAATGTGAATGGTTGTACTTTTATCAATTCATTACATTTTTGTCAATGACAGTATTTTAGGCAGGTCCTGACTCTGCAGACCTTTTATTGCATGTGACACTGCTTCCTACTCCCATGGATTCTCTCAGTGTCACCACTTAATTTTGGGAGCTCTTTCAGTAAACCCAGATATTCCTGGCCTTTCTGGGACATTTCTACCTAAACTGAAAGCTTTCCCATACAAAATTTAAGACTAAATATCTCCATCACCAGCATTACTAATTCTCTAAGCCAAAGCATCCTGTTTGGATGCAGTTCTCTGATTCCTGAGAGAAAGCACAGAATTGGTTAGAGACATCTTAACTAAGAGATCTCATTGGGGAGCTTTGTTCACTGAAGGACACAGTGGGTAAAATACATTCTCTTCCTCTTAAGCAAATAAAGACAATAAAGAGATAAATAAATAATGTGAAATTTGCTGACACAAGCTATTTGCTTAATACAGGCAGTAGGCTTTGGAGAGATATTTATGACAAGCTGGATTGACTTTAGCAAGCAGCAGCTGGTGCTTTAACACTGCTTGGTGCTGGAATGATCTGCACTGCAAGGTAGAGAGGCAGAAAATGCAGCTGCATCTTTCTGGAGCTAATTTTAACAAAAAGCAATGAGCTTGTAATTACCACTTTTTCCAGCTGGTCCTTATGAGGGTAAACGGTTTATTCATAGATGGAAGGTGAAAGAGGGAAATACAAAGCAGGCTGCAAAACAGTGTTAATAAATGTCCCTCCTGGAGGTACTTAGAAATTTAAACTCGTGCTGGCTAGGTGGGGCTGGGAAGGAAGATTGCTTCTTTGGGGGTGTCTGTGAGTCCTGGGTTATTCCTTTGTGTAGCAGGTTTCTCAGGAGGGGTCTGTGATGAGGCTTCCCTGCTGATTCTGTGCCTTGCAGGCTCCTCCAGCTCTGAGGCATCCTCCCAGCCTTGGGAGAACAAACTGAGCTGAGCTGGTGCTGAAAGGTACAAAATCAGGGGAATGTTTTCAGTTGGCATCTCATTTCTTCTTGAGTCATACAAATAAGTTATAAGCTCAATTAATGCAACAAATATAAATATTTATGAACCCATTTAGCTAATGTTTGGCTATATTTATAAATAAGAGCATCTTGCAAGAGCTTCTCTTTGACAAGTAAATAAAGTGTAGAGAGTGTTTATGTGTTAAATTATCCATGCTTCATTAACTCTTCCAAAATACCAAGTCTTAGGTAATAACTAAATTCAAAGTGACAAAAGAGTAGGATTAGTGGGAATAACTTTAATACTTAAACTTCAGGAGAACAAGAAGCTATTGTTTACTTTCTTAGTTGGTAGGGGAAGAGAAAATAAGTGTGTTTGGTTTTCCCATTTATTTCATTTTTTTTTTAAACTCTATTGTTATTGTAGTGATAGAAGGGGTAATAGGAGAGAAGTGCAGTCTCATATTAATGTCCTGGTCTTAGGGACAATTTCTATTTGCTGACTTTTCTGAGGTGACTAACAGGAAATTGTATTAGACCCAGGTCTACTTCAAGGCTTGATTTTTTTGCATATCAGAACCCAGTCTATGATTTCTGATGAATCTAAAGGTTCTGATGAATAAGATTTTTGAGAGTTCTGACTTTTATAAACTTTATCCCCTTTGCATACTTAGTTTAAGATATGATCATTGTCTTGATTGACTTTGCTGATGACACATCAATCAAGTTGGCTGAATTTGACACCCACATATTGGATGCTAAAAGATCATTTTGGTCTTCCTAAGAAACAATAATTTATTATGCATGATGTGGCAAAATGGATTTTAGAACATGGTGCTAGTGTTGCCAAGGTCACTGTTTTGATCCCCATGTGTGCCATTTGCTTAAGAATTAAACCTGATGATCCTTGTCTGTCCCTTCCAGCTCTGTGTTTCTGTGAAAATGTGTTTGCTCTAATCTCTTAATTGCTCAAACTAACATAATAAAAATGCAATGAAGAACTGAGGCCCAAGTCTAGCAATTTATATTTGCTTTTATATATTTATTTTTAATTTGTTATATTCACAACTGATTCCTAAGTTAGATATCCTGAGGGTAAAGTCTAGAAGAAGGGTTCCATGCTGCTAAGTGGTGAACAGATGCAGAACTGAAAGAGCAGCTCCTGTCTCAAATCTTGCAATTTAAGAAGTGGGGGAAGTCACTGGTAGCTTCTCTCTGTTGAGGGGCCCCTGGGCTCCCTGCCTTGTATCCCCACCTCAGGCAGGCAGCAGACTTTATAAAGGGGGCAGAAAGAACCTTGCCAAAGGCCTCCCCCCACACCTCGTGAGAACAGAACAGAACTCCAGATTTCCTCAAGAATTGCATTGGGCCCAGTTTGGCAGGAGTTGAATTTCTTTTCTTTTGGAATATTTAACCTGTGATGTGAGACTCGGAGTTGCAGAGGCCAGTCCAACCCATCACTTTTCTATAACACTGAGTTGAGCTAAGGGAGTCAGATCCAGCCTTGCCTTGCAGTATCAGCTCTTCTCTTTTCATGCATGATTTTAGGTGTGCAGAGTCCCTTCTGTTAATTAAAAGATAGACTTAGTCATATGCAGTCACTGAACCATGGGCAAAACCTTCAAAGTGTGAATTCTGTGGAAGAGGAAAGATATTTTTAAATATTTGTTCATCAAAAATATTTCTCAGTTGCTGTCACCTGCTGTATTGAAGTGGCCTTGTGCCTGGTTTTGCATTCCCTTCTAAGTCCATCCAATAAATAGTCTTTAAAATCAGCTAGGAAAAAAATTAAATTACGTCTCTCTTATACCAAGTATGTACAGATGAGTGTGTGGAAAACACTTTCTGGTGATTTTGCCTGCTAAAAGAGAATGAAAAAGCCATTTTTTGGTGCTCTGCAAGAAACATATTACTAGAATGGCATTTGGCTAATGCAGCAGATAAAAACTAGGTCATGGCAGCAGAGGTGGAAAGGGCAGAAAAGAAAGGGAGAAAATTGTTCCATTTGGGGTGAAGGTCATCTGAAATAAGTGATTTCACATTTAAAAGGCCACTTAAGGAGATAATTGATGAATGTTAACCTAATTTTATATTGCTTTATTTCATTCTTATTTCTTTTCTCATTTGTAATGCTTACGTGTTCAGGAAGTTGAGGTAGGTTTTTTTCAATTTTAACTTGTAAATATCCATGGAGTAAATAAAAATATTTGCAATATATCTTAATTCATTCTATATTTTAAACTCTTATGACCAGCTGTTGATATTGTTATAAATGAAATGCATTGATACATGTTAATAATTGTGTTAATATTGATTAATTAACATGTTAATATGAAAATTTGCATAAGTTTCAGAAAGCATAAGGGATTAGTATCAATCCTTGTAGAACACTCCAAAATGCATAGATTTCTTTCTGTCAGGAAGGTCTTTTACTGAATGGGAAATTTAAATCTCTTTAACCAAGCTTATTGTATATATATATATATATATATATATATATCTGTGCTGCTTCTGTTGGAAGAAGTTACAGTGAAATGATGATATTTCTGCAGAGACAATCAGAGTTCTACCTTCTAACAAAAGTCATTTGGGGATATTGTTATAAATCTCAGCCCCTTCCCGAGTACTGGCACAAAGCCCTGTCTGCTTCTGAGTCAGAGCTTGAGGTGTGTATTTAAATGTGACACAGATTTTCTGCTCACCATGTCCACAGGGTGAGTTTCACCTTTATGGTGCCATAACCCTTCAGTCTCAGTTCTTGCTGGTATTGATGCTGAAGTGAAGCCCTGGTGCTGTATTTTGTGTTGTGGTTTAATCCAGGTATCAACTCACACCCTCACCCTCCCCATTACCTGGGTGGCACAGGGAGGAGAACTGGGTGGAAAAATGGTAAACCCCATGAGTTGTGATAAGATTATTATTATTATTATTATTATTATTATTATTATTATTATTATTATCATTATCATTATTATTAAAAGAGAGATGAATAAAATGTAAGAAAGGCAAGTAATGGCCAGTACAATTTTCACCACCTGCTGAGCAGTGCCCAGCTGCTCCCCCAGTACTGACCATCTCCCCCCAGCCAACTCAGCCCAGTTCATATTCTGGGCTTTAAGATGTGAAATATCCCTTTGGCTACTTTGGGTCACTTGTCCTGGCCATTCTTCCTTCTGGGTCCTCTCTGAAGAAACCTGGAAAACTTTGGCTTGGAGTAAACACCCTTTAGCAACAACTAAAACATCAGTGTGTTATTAGCATTATTGTCATCCCAAATCAGCACTGTATCAGCTCCTAAGAGGAAAATTAATCCTATCCCAGCTGAAACCAGGACAGTTGTCCAACTGGCATAAGTTATTTTGAACTGCTATTGACTGTATTGCTCTAATGTATGTATAGTCATTATTTACTCCTGTGAATAATAATGGGGTTTGTATATTGAAAATCTCAAAGGTTTTCTCTATTCCACCTTTTAGGGCTTTTTTCTGGTATTTTTTCTTGTGTATTTTCTATGTTATCACACTGTGGTTTCAGGCACATTCTAAAATAAGCATAATTTCAATTTTCAAAATGGAATACTAAACAGGTCTGCATGAAGGAGAAGAGGACAAATAATAGATCTACAGAAGAGATGGCTGTGTTGTAGGTATTTTTGTGAGGAAGGTGCATTTTTTGTAAAATATTCCTTTGATACTGAAATTGAGATAAACCCCCTTTCCAATCCCTATTTCAAAACTGGTTCCATATGCCACCAGCATAAGAAATCCTTGTTGGGAGTTGAATTATTTAACAGTTTCTGATGCTGAAAACCCAGCAGCAAAGCAACACCTTGGAAGAAATGTAAGCAGGCAAAAAAAAAAAAAAAAAAAAAAAAAAAAAAAAAAAGAATATTTTGTTGCTGAAGAAAATTCTGCTATAAAATCTGAAAAAACAACACATTCTGAAAAGTGATTAATGCTTGGTGAATTTAGCAGTACATCATCATCAGTTACAAAGCATTGTATAACCATGAGGGAGTTTTGTATTAGCAAAGCTGTGAAATTCAAAGGCAAGCCTGCAGTTCTATTTTTGGTGCCAAACCCTGTACTTGTGAAGAAAAAAATATGGATACTTTTGATGTATCTGAGATAAATTATGAGTAATAGTCTTTGCTGGTTTTGTGGAACATTATCACTGTCCGTGAAGTCAGTATGACACTGAGCATGAGCATATTGGTTAAAAAAACATACATTTCCTCCTGCTAGTCATGCAGAATAATTTGATCTAGCCCAACATTTGCCCATGCTTGCCTGCTCCAGAGCAGGCAGAGAAGAGCAGCAGAACAGTCCTGCTCATGGTGTTCTGAAAGGAACATGAAGTGCATCTGTGGAGTCCTCACTCCTGCAACAGCCTGTTCTGAACCCATAAAGTCATGCTGACTGCCAAGTCCCCAAAATATTCCAGGTCAGGGTGACTGGATAGGCATGAGAGCATGTGAAATTGGTGTACTGCAGATAAATGGTAAATGAAGCCCTATGGAAGAAATAATTTAGATGTCTTATTCACACAGATGGGTTTTTAGTTACCATCCTGGCAGGAAAAAGAAATCTCGGTGTCATTCTGGACAGCTTGATGAATACATCTCTTTAGTGGCATCCCTCAGGAAATGAATATAGAATACTGGATATATTAAAAAGGAAACAAAGATTAATATGCAGAAAAATATGACAGTGTCATAGAAATGTTCTCTGCTCCTCACCTCGGATAGATAATTCTGTTAGCACGTCCTCTCAAAGACAACACAAGTGAGATACACAGAGTGTGCTGAAACTGATAAATCACTTGGGCTTAACTCCCAGTTCTTCAGCACTAGGGTTGATGGCATTCTGAAGCAGGGAAACTTTGCCTTCAGATAAATATTTGCTAGGTACACAGAATACAGATTGATCCAACTCATGGAAGAATTTTCTATTCTTTCTGGAGAGAGACTAGTTTGCAACAATCATTATTTGGGTACTCTGACAGCCACTGCTTTCTCCAGTGTAAAATCCAGTGAGAATTGTGCAGAACAGAACCACAACACTCACAATGATCTCTTTACATCAGATTTCAGAGAAATTTTAAAGTTTAATAGTGGGAAAAGTGACAAAAATATTCACTGCAAGTCCTCCTGGAAGTTGTTGCACTACTGAAGTGTAATGTTTGTAATATTGCTCCTGTATTCCTGTACATTCACAGTGGTGTGATTAACGTGTGTCCAAGTGGATGTATCTTAGAATTCACTTTGCTGATCTTTCACCACACCAGGATGGTGTGGATCATGTTATACTACCTGAACAATATGTTCTTTATTATCAAAGACTATAGACAAACATGAAATAATACAGTTATTATAAAATATTTAATAATGAGCATGCTTTCAACAACAATCCAGAAGAAAAATTAAAGGTGCTGAATCCAGGGACATTTTTATTCTTTAATTTTTAACCTGCATTTACTATTCTTTAAGACACAACCTGTTGATAGTCTTATCTGTTAGAATCAAAACACAAGTTAATTCATTTAGTTATGTAAAATAATACTGAAAATTGTATTTTTCCTGAGTTTTCTTTTCTTTTTTTTAATCCCCATTTAGGATGATTATTTCAGGAACTGGAATCCAAACAAGCCATTTGATCAAGGTAAACTTAGTACACATTTTGTGATTGTCTTCTGCTATTTTGTGATATCCCCATATGCTTTATGCCTCTCTTCCTCTGTCCCATGCATTAGTGGAGAGCTATATTCATACTTACATCTCGTTCCCAATTTAGTCACAGCTTGAGGTGGTTTATGTGGAAGAGTTTGACTCATCTCAGTATTTTTTCACCATGTTTTTTAAACCCCATCCATTCTGCTTTATATTCAATGATGAAATGTGTGCTCAGAGAGATTCTCTGTAACCATGAATCTTGGTTTAACATGCAGTTTAAAACAGGGATCTTCACATTCATTTTCTTTCATGTTAAAGGCTTTGCTAAATTAATGTCATAAATGTCACCACTGCATTTTCCAACACTCAAGGGGCCAATTCTTTGAAAGCAGCTGTAATACAGGAATTTCAGGGCTGATTTTAAAAGGAAAGTGGTGTTGTGTATATGCTGCTGTTTCAGATGCACTCTTTGTAAATGATGTTTTGCACTTTGTCTTGGTGAGTGTTTAAGTTATGGCAATAACTTCAAATATCTCCAGGCCAGCTAATAAAAGATAGGATAAAACCCCAAAATTACATTCTAATTGTGTCCAGGATAATCCTGGATACAGAAGCCATAGCAGGAAAAAGAAATTCCAAATTAAGTGTTTAGGAAGAAAATATTTATTGGAAGTCTCTGAAGGAGCTTTTGAAAATTTCATTTTATGTCTATTTCTATATTTCATTGCCAAGCATGTTCCTTGTATTGTCTGTAGCTCACAGAAATATAATTTGGGTTAGAACTTAAGAGTGTAGATTCTCTGTCTTTAGGGAAATGGAACTTCAGTGTCAAAGGAAAGTCAAAGTTGATGCTTTTGTCAAGACACATATCCACCGAGGTTTCCAAAGGTATTTGAGGGATTTAGGATTACAAATCCTATTGACTTCAAATGGAACTTATGCTCCTGCCACTTTCAGAGGCCTTGTGACCCTCTGTCTTCCCAAGAGGGAAAACAAAAAGGTAAATCTTGGCAAAGTATTGTAGAGAGATTTTGAACTGACTTTTAAACTGTCCTGTTTATTGTGTTACTGAGATGTCTGACTCTGGGCAAAACCAGGAATGTTTGTAGAGAATCTAAAGTCACACATGGATACCTTGAAGGGATATGTTGGATGTCTGTTAAGATTTCTGTCTCTTTGTAAAGAAGAGGATCATTTCTTTTTCAGTGTAGAATTTCTCTGACACTTTGGATGTCTCTGGTCAGGAAACAGAATGCAGACTGTAGGAGGCAGTCTGAGCAGGGTGCTCTGCCTTGCACAAAGATCTCTGCACTGTGTTTTTCTCACTTAAATCTTAAAAATTGATTTTATTTGGCCAGTAGATCATTCTTTTTGACAGAGGTCACTACTCTTGGCTGTGGCAAAATTTGCCCTGACTGGAACGTTAAAAATAGCCACTCAAACATTTCTAAAGGGATTTATTGTACAAAAAAAAATGTTTGAAAACTGTTTAGTTACATATACACAGAGCATGTGAGTCTTTAGTCATTGCTCCCAGTGTTGTCACCCACAAAATGAAGAGAAATCATATGTTGCTGCTTTGGACCCTATGAGTCAGATGCTGACAGGACTAATCCTCAGTTTACATATTCATATAGGTATGTATTTGTGTGTAAATGTATACATTAGATATTTGTGTATATATAGAGGGAAGGGCATTAAAATAGAAACTGCTGCGAGGAAGGAAGGAAAGGGAGGGAGGGAAGGAGGGAAGGAGGGAGGGAAGCTTTCTCTTTCCCAGACATTGCCACCAGAGCTTTAATTTCTGTAATTTTCCACAGAGAGGAAAAAGAATAGTCAGAAGAATTTGTCCCAGCTCTTTTATGCAGCATGACAATTGTTTAATCTCTTTTTCCTTTTTCATTCTCCCTTCCCTGGTATTTTTCCCATGTTGTTCTGTATGGATTTGGGGAGTTTAAATGCCCCTTATGCTCTTGTATGGTTTTTCAAGATAGAAAAGCTTTCATTTTATATTCTTTGGGATTCTGATACCCAGAGAGCTTGTGCAGATCCTGTGGTGAGGAGCCCTAGCTTGCTTCTGTGAATTCAGTAGCTGCTCTGTGTTCTCACCACACAATTGTTATTTTGAGAGATATCCCAAAGGCTTCTTTTAACCTCACAAGACCAAGATTCTTCCTAGTTACTGAAAAGAAAAAAAAAAAGCCTTCTCCAGTGGGTGAATGAAAACAGATTTGGGATTTTATAGAAAATCTAAGTCTGGTGTCACCAAGCTAAAACTCTTTTGTACAAACACTAACTTTTTGGGACAGGTTTACAAGGTTTTAATATTAAAAATCTACTTCTCAATTCTAAATCTAAAATCCTGCTTGAATATTCTAATTGTCAAGTCTTCATGTGGAGCCAGACTGTAGAGCTAGGCTGAAAGAGCTGGAAGGGCAAGGTTGGAAGTAACTGAAGGCAGAAAGTACCTGCCAGAGGGATCTCACAAAGGCAGCTGGAAGATTCCATATGTTTAACAGATTTAAAAACCAACAGTAATCAGAAGTTTTGAAAATCAGCAGAGTTCTGCTTCCAGGCTTGTATTTCATTTGCATCTTTTAAAGAAGTCTGCTGCATCCAACCAACTCTGTATTCTTTTCTAACAAAAAGCTGGCTTTATTCAGCAGGATGAATTATTTAATTGTGCATTGAAAAACAATAGCAGTGTAATGAAGCTGTCTGCTCTCTGCTTGCAGTGTGGAGAGAAATACCTGAGTGTTTGTCTCAAGAAAATAAATACCTTATTTTGTAAAAAATCATTCATGGCTTTCAATGAAACCACATCTAGAGAGTGACATGAGGTATCTTTGGATAACAGGCCTGTTCAAGGGAAGTCAACTTGAATGGTTCAACTGCAACTCAGAGGGCACTTGAGTGACCAGAGTTTATTTTTAGCTGAGCTACCAGCCCAGGTTTCTATTATCTTTAACCCAGGAGAAACCAATACAAAAGTGAACATCTTGCTGACAGAGCTGAGCTAACGAAGCCCTTGGACTGCAGAAGGCAGCAGAGTGTGTAGCCTGGAAATGATTGCTGCTCATTAATATTGAACTCAATGCTGTCACAGTTACAGAAGCAAGAAAGCAGAGGAACAGAGGAGCAGGTTAGTCAGGATTTTGAAATATGAATCAAAGAGTTGGGGTTTTTTCCTGGTAAGGTCATTTGAGAGTTCTTAAGTAGCTTGACAGCATCCTTTCCTGGTCTTCATCCACTTTGGAGACAGAAAAGAGAGAAAAGAGGAAAACTGTAGCATGACTTAAGTGAGAGATTTTGATATGTGTCTCATATTCAGCACCTATTCAGACTTGCCAGAAAATGAACTCATTAAGACTTTATGGATTATGCTAATTGAAAACGTTAGATTAAAAAAAGTAAGCTTAAGTTACTGAAAATTTCTGCTAGAAGCCACTCCCAAAATGGCTGGAAGCAGTCTGGAATGGTGTCCAGTTTGCCATATGACTTTTTAAAAGCATCTTTACCCAGAACATAAGAACTGTGGAAGTAATGGGATACACTTTGTATTGCAGATGCATGAGCTCTGAATCAAAACATATTTAAAACATCAAGCTGCCATTATTTTTAACTACACAGCTGTAAAAGGATCCAATAAGAGGGGTAAAACTTTGATTCTATGGAAATGGTGATTTTTTTTTTTCCTAAATACATGCTCAAAGCCACCCACTGAGCAATGGAATTTTCTGTTCAAGGAGGTGCAAGTTTCTCCCCTTCCACTTGGATTGTGACACTGTCAGATGATCGCAGTGGATGGAGCTGCCCTGAGTCCCCTCAGCTCTGCCTTTAGCACTGAGGCACCAGGACTGGCTAGAAACAGGGTACAGTTTTACCCATTGCTTGGTAGCAATGCCAAATATTCCAAGCTTGAGGGGAAAAAAAGCTCCTGATTAGAATTAGTCTGATCTTTCCCCTTTGTCTTCCTTTTCACTGTCCATTCCCAATTCTCCAAGAGCTGAGAAATCTGGACAGGGATGTTCCTTCTCAGGGCTTTCATTTTCTTCCCTTGGAGACAAGGGAATACAAAAACATCTAAAAAATCAAACTCCATATTCCACTGTATTGTGTGAAAATCTTTACCTGCCTGAATTGGACCTATCAATGACTGTCCCTAATGTCAGACACAGTCATTTAGACTTGACTATCATAATTAATTACAGACATGTACTCATTTCAAAGAGCTCCCCTTGAGCACTGATGAAAGGCTGAACTAGCAAAACACACTCACTTTTGAAGAGGAAACACTTATTTTGAGTGGATTGAGGCCTCCAATGTAGCATAGCCTGATTTTCACAGCCCAGCAGCCCTGTGAAGTGAATTTGCCAAATTTAGAGCGTTACATTTGAAGATAAATGTGTTGGTATCAATGCTGCTTCTCCTTGTGCATTGCATCCTACCTGTGTCTTTCCAGTGTTCAGATCACAGATCCAGATTCCAGAAATGGGCTTCTGCAGCTGTGCAAAAAAAAAATGTTTGCATAAAATTCATAAGCCTTCCACTACAAAAGGAGTGAAAATGGGAAGCCTGTGATGCAGGATGAAAAATCATAGAACCTGCAATTATTTTTGAACATGTAATTTTCTGTTAGCCCAGTTAAGATGTTCTTTCAGAAAAGCCTGAATAAATCCCTCACAAAGAGATGTTTAGTAGTGAACACATCTCTAGCCACAAATATATGTTAGTTTTATAATAAATGTTTTCTATTACAGTGCCTCAGACGGCAGATTTCAATTGAATAACTTATTTTGCAATTTATTTTTTGACTGTGCTTGAATTAGTTTTAGAGGCTTATTCATAGTGCAAGTGCACATGAATTATGTTTGCAAATCTTCAGTAAATCAGCCAGTTTTAGAACATGTTAACTGAATCAACCAAAAACAATAGCTGAGATGCTGCACATGAAGTATACTGTCTCCCATCAAATGCCTTTCTAGCACATATGGCTGCTTGTCTCCAGGCAGATGCACGTAGTTCTTTTTGCATTCTAGGAGTGTAATATTAAATTCCTTATAAGCTTGTAAGGAACCAATTTTGTCATTAAATATGGCACGAGAAGTGACAGCAGTGGGTCCTTGTGTGTGATTGCATTATGGCTGGTGTGCTTTGAGCAGAGACAGTGATCGATAGGCTGCTGGGCTGGAATTTTATTAGCACTTGGGGAGCACTTGTTAGTTTTGTCAATAATGGTGCTGGCTTGCTTTTAATGTCTCTCACTTCATTGGCTGTGAAGCAGACATGGTTTTCAAAGGGGAATTCATGCCCTCCCCATGCTCATCCAGCTTCCATTGAAATAAGAGCATTTTTGGGGAACATCACAGAACCCAACCCTGCTCTCTTTGGCATCTCTCAGGAAGCAGAGGTCTCCTTCCCTGTGCTTCAGTTCAGTATATAGAAATTAATTTTTGGTAACCTACCTAGACCTTTAAAGACGAAGTATGTGTAAAATACATACCTGCAAATCTTCCTTCCTTATTTGCTGCAACAGAAAGCCCAGTGCATTATCCAAACAGCTTTGGTTTCAGTTCTGATTTAAGGACAAACCAATGAGTGGCAAACTCTCCAGCTTTGAAATGTTATTTGACTTAAATATTGGATGGTATAGCATCTGCATGCCAGAGTGACCCTGGAATTACTATCCAGTCAGAAAAGTAGTTTGAACAGTATTTAAACATGTTTATGTGCTTGTCACTTAATAGATGATTACTGTCATTTGGTCCTAGCTGAAAAACAAGAACTCCTGTGGAGAATAAAAGTAGAAGGCAGAGTGGCAATGGCCATAAAAATGCATAAATGAGAATTTTTAGAAAGAGAAAAACATCAAAATAAAGACAAGTAATTTCAAATATAGATTTAAGTAAACTAAGAATTAGAAGAAGAAAGCACAAATGAATTATCCAAAGGCAGGAGCTTGGCTAATGACAAGACTCTTAATGATTGCAGTGGTGACAGGTTGAAGGTACAACTGAGTGACTCTTAAGGTTGAGCAGGCAATAGCCCCAACCTAGAAAGCCAAGTAAAAAACAAGATATTTGGGCAAGAATGTAACAATAACAGTTTTTACAAGTGTATTAGAAGAAAGAAAAAGAAATCAAGAAAAATGCTGGCTCAGTGGAAAGAGGTGCTCAGGTAAAGGCACTGCTGAGAATGCCAAGGCTTTGGCACATGGCTTTGCTTTGGCTTTCATGTTAAAGGGCTGCTAAGAACAGCAACTGTACTTATCTTCAGCTGGATAAGTAAGATCCTGGATGAGGGGGGAAAGGACAGGCTTGGGTAAATTGGATATCTCCAAATCAGCTGAAATTGATCTATTGTTTAAGGGAATCTGCTGAAATAATTTTACTGATACTAAAAGTTGTCCTTGAAAAGTTATGAAGTTTTACAAGATTGGGTAAAGACAAGAAACATGGTATTTTTATCATTAAGGAAAGGAAGAAAATGGGAAAATGCATCCTATGACTCAAACCTAAAATCCTGGGAAAAACCTCCCACACTAGGATAAATATTTATGCCAATATTTGTTAGCATCAATAAGATAAAGGGGTAAATAGAACTGGCATGGATGTCAAACTAAACTCTGTATTTTCTGTGACAATTACAGGCCTTGAAACTCAGGGATAAGCTTGCAGCATTACATATCTTGACTTAATAAGGTTTTTGACATTGTTTTCCATTACTGCCTTATAAGAAAGTTAAAGTGTTGTCTAAAAGAAATAATTATGAGGTGGATACCTCATAATTTTTTTCAAAATCAGTTGGAAAACTATGTTCTGGTAGTAGCTGTCAATGGTTCAGTGTCAGGCTGGGAAGATAAATTGAGTAGAGGTCTCTGTGATCTCTTTTGTGTCCAGTATTATTTACTAGTTTAATTAAACTATACATGTTGAAATTAGGCTGCCAATTCAATGTAGCATGTAAATAAAATACTCAGTCACCTTAAGAAATTTAAGAAATGGTCTGAAAACAAAGGTTAAATTTAGTCTAGGCAGATGCAAAGTTCTTAGATAAGAACAATCATCTGCACAAAACAGGATGAAAACCAATCAGTAATAAATTTGGACCGAAGGGCTGGGGGATTATAATGGATTACAAATAGAACATGAGTCAACAATGTCATTCTGCTGCAAAAGAAGGCAAATGTTGCACTGGCATGTGTAACCATGAGTCATCCTTCAGTGCCAGTAAGACCTTGGCTGGAATACATTGTCCAGATTTGAGTTACCAGGCTTCTTGGGTACTATGAATCAACTGGAAACTACCCAGAGAAATGTTACAAGGATGATCAGAGTTGCAGAAAATGTCCTCTGCGGAGAAAGACTGAAGGAGAGGAGCAAACCAACAAAACAGCAATAAAAACCACAAAAAAACCAAAATAATGCACAAATCCTGTTTTCAAATACTTAAAATTAACTGCAAAGTGGAGGGCTGATTTTATATCCATTGTGGATACAACAAGAGGGAGTAATTTTACACTGCAGCAAAGAAGATTAATTTTAGCCTTCATAGTGGCAGCAATATTTAAGCATTGGGAGAGATATTTTAAAGAAGATGTCGAGACTCTGTTGAAAGGTGTTCTGAAATATGTTAGACAAATGCCTTGCAGATAATGACCCATGCGTAACTGGTCTAGCAATGGAGGGGGAATGGAACCAGCATCCTTCCCAGAATTGCCATTCTAGCACTGTGATTCTGTGATTGTATTTTGATTAATGAGAACCAGCTAATTCCATTGAAAGCGCAGAAGAAATGCTGAAGGAGGTATTTCTTAAAATAAATTTCCTATCAAAGCAAAGAATGGAAAAGAAACGAACCAGTATCCTTGATAAATGTTTTGGCACCACCTGAAAATATACAGGTTTTAGTTTGAAGGGAGTAATGTTCACTGACAGCAAGACAGGCACTAACCAGGGCTGTCATGGGCTTGCAAAGCTCTGTGAGGGTAAACAGGGACTGGAAAAAGATTTTTCTCTGACTGCTTCTCCCTCTCTCTCTCTTGCTTTGTCATGTAGTCAGGAGGACTTCCTGGGGATGTAGTACTTGGTCTTAGTAGTTGTTCGTTGGTTTTTTTTGTCCAGACAGGAATAAAGGTTGTGATCTTACCCTAAGGCTAAAGATTTGGGTGAAAATAAGTTACCTGTTATTTTTCAATTCATTAGCTAAGATGTGATGATGCATATGTATTTAGGAATTAAATCTCCCTCTGCTGTAAACCCAAGTGCCCAGGTCATCAAAACACTAAATGAATCACAGCTGTTTTACTTCCTCTTCTCACTGCTTCAAATTAAGCATATTTGCATGAAATAATATTATTTCTTCTCTAAGCTGATTGTTTGCATTCTAGATTTGCAGCCTTGGTCATTTGTAAAGTTACTTTAAACTCCAAACTGCTGATGCTAAGCAGTCTATGGCAAGATGAATAAAAAACGTTTTCAAATATATTCTGATGCTGTTCTGCACTAAAAAATTCCCTAATGTTAGTCATTTGATCTCATCCTGTCTTTTCTCTCTGTGTCCTCCTGTTTCAGTATATCCAGGTTCTTCACCATGGACACCTGCTTGTGTTTAGCAGTTATAGCCCAACAGCTTTGAAGGCTTGTCAAATTTACATACATTTCTTTGAGATGAGGGGAGACTAAAGTCATATCTGAAGACTGAAATTTTACTTCTACTGCCCTTCTTGTAAGGTCTGTTCGAGGGTTTCTTCTGTTTTACTCAGAGGAGATCAGTAGCAGCATTGTTTCCTTATGGATGTGCATCCTTGCACTGCCTCTTCTGCTGTAGGAGAAGGATGCAGGCAGATGAAGTGCTGACCCAAAATGTGAGAGTATTAGATTCACTTTAACCACAGGGCAAGGTAGTACAATAAAACCTGCAATATAATTATGTTCTGCTCCTGGGAAAGCTTTAATTTATATGCTGAGCAATCCAATCAGTCTCTCACTTCCCATCTTATCTGGAACAAGTAAACAGAGCTCTGTGATAACTGGATGTACAGTAGAGCAATCCTAGGGATCATTGCACATTACAGCCATCTTTAATGCAATGTAAGTAAGTGTTATTGTAATTATTTTTAAGCTATCTATCTGTGTGTTCCTGGAGTTTATCCTTTATTTAATTGCTGGGGGTTAAAATTCAGTAGGCACACATTCTCTATGAGCAAATGTATCTTTGCTGGGAAGGCTCCAGCACTGAGGCTTGTTTCTCTCTTCAGTGGGGCCCTTGCAATGACCTTTCATATTTAAAACCAATGAAAGGTTGCTGGCATAACCAGAAGTCTGCAAAACTGAAAGGGAAGAACTTCTGCATTTCTTAGTGTTAAGTACAGGCATCTAACAAAAAAGTCTGGTTCTCTCTCAGTGGACCTGAGCTGCCTAAGGACTCAGTGTTAGCTAAAAGAAATCCAGTAGCCATGATTTGTTAATCCTGTTCTCAACGGCAGCATGTGGTTATAGTTAATTCAGCCTTACCCAATGGGTTTATTTATCCTTAAAATCCAGATTATGTTTAGCTATCCTGAAGAAGATAAAGTAAAACCATGAAAAGCCATCTTCAAGTAGAGTAATGAAAAGCACAAGTCTATTTGAAAAATACCACCAGAATGTTAATGTGAATGATATATCCAAGTATCAGAAACATAAATATATTGGTTGTGATCATTTAGACATAAAGACTATGAATTATTATGTTTCTCATCTTTAGATACTTAATCCATAGAACTCTTAAATACAACATTGCTATGTGCTGGCTATAGGCTGTACTTAGTTGTTCCCCCTCCTAATTGCCTGACATAGCTCCTGGGATTTGATATTTAGGGAAACATTATTCATTTTCCTTATGTTTCTATTTCTAAGGTGCTTTTTCATGAAGTGGCACTTCTAGTGTATTTTCCTACACAGGGCTGTGACAATAACATTTTCCCAATGCCTATAAATAAATTAAGTAAACTGTGGCTTGAAAGAGAAATTGCTATCAGCTGGTGTTCCACTACCTACAAAACATTTTATCTTCTTTCAGTTTCTATTACTTTGCTCTCCCTTGATTTGGTAGGGGAAGTTGTGTTCCCTGTTAGTGTCATGTGGTGCATTTGTGAGCAGCGTGCTTGATGTATGGAACTATCCCAGGCACCCGGTGTGGAGAGCTCTGCTTTGGAAATTGCATTGAAGATGAACTTTTTGGCAGATGGAGATGTTGATATGATTTGGATATAGGCCTGTTTGTATCAGTCAGTCAGATACTTCATTTTTTAAGATGGAATAAAAAATAAAGGTTGGAGATGAAAGAGGAGAGAAAGGCCACCTGTCTAGAGGAAGCAGAGAGCCCAGAAGGAGGAATGCACTCCAGGCTTTTATAAGAATGCAGCAAGTTATCTTCTCAGGCTGCAGTTTTAAAGAAAGGACATAGCTGCTTAACTTTTCTCATCTGCAGTTACTCAGAAGCTGGAGTAGTTGTTCATTTTGTCTGTGGTTTAGATTAGGAGGCCACTCTGAGATCTAGCTAAGCCTAATTAACCTTCAGTGGGCTAAAGTTAGCTGGGACCTGGTGCAAAAAGAGGCACACAAGGCTTCTTCTAGGCACTGATCCCAACTGAGACACAGCTCATGTTATTTATACACAAGATATTTGGATATTGCTTTATCCAAATTTTTCTGAAACAGTAAAGAGCAACTAATTCTTCCAGGTTTTCAAATGAAGACAAGTACTTGGAGGAAATGTGTGACATTAAATAACCATGACAGGTGTCCCTTAACCAGAGGGTTTTCTCCTGGAACACACTCCTCAGCCTTTGTGTTATCTCTGTGTAGGCCAGAGTATTTGAAAATTACCCAGGAAAAAAAGGATGTGTTGGAATAAAGGCTTTCAGGAGCTGGAGATTTGTGGTAGTGTCCCTTTTACTGTTTTCTTTTGAGTTGGGAAGGGATGAGGAAGAAAGAGAAAGCTGAGAGAAGCAAAAATAAAGTATGCAATAGATGATGTTGAATGCTTTGAAGAAGGATCAGGTAGATTAATAATGGATTTTTTGTGTGGCAGTCCCCTGGCATAGCTGATTTTTGCCTGCCTGTTAGTATGCTGTCTTTTTTGTCAATCTAGTAGAGAGAAAAGAATATTTTGCTTGCTTTTCTGAAATAACAGGAATTCTATAGTCTCTACAGGTTTTAAATTATTTTTATTTTTTTTAAATTAAAATATTGAATCCATACCCTCAAGACCTTAGGATAATGAAGTTTTTATCTCACTTCTAGTTAGTATTCAGTAAAAGGGGAGATGGGGTTTCAGGAGGTTGCTTGAGCAAGGCAGTAAAAGATGGAAATAGTTTTTTGTGTGGTGGAGAAGGCAAGGAGTGAAAAATTAAAATTGTATCTGGAGCAAAGGTGTTTTTTTGTGAACAATTGTATTAGTTTTAGGGATGTCTACGTTAAATTCTATTTCACTATCTCCTTCCACATATTTGTTGAGTACATTGGCACAACAAGATGTTTCAAAAGGAAACTATTAAAGATTAAAGTCTGAAATATTTACAAGCTTGCTTTTTTTAAGGCCCTAAATAATTATGAGAGGCCATTCTTATATGTTGGTAATTTCCTCAATGATAAGAACACTTAGTTTGAGAAATTAATTTTTGGTATGCTGACTAAATAAAAAATTCATTAAAATCTTTGTAGGGTCTATAGTAGAGAGCTAATTACAATGTTTTTTTCTTATATTTCAATTATGGTAGATGTGAATTAGCAAGTATTTTAATGAAACTTAGTAGCATTTATTTTCCACCAAATGGTGTGAATTTAAGTGACATCTCTGACACATAAAGAGCCTAGGGTTGGATATGTGTGGTGAATGGACTTTATTTTAATTATAATATAATTTTCCTGTCTTAGCAATTAAAGTTGGGCATTAACTCTAAATTCATTAATTCCTTTGCATAATTTTTTTTTCTTTGGGAGAGGACATACTAAAAATTCCTTTAAGCTTATAAAACTGGACGGCGTGTATGACAAATAGAGTTAAACTGGATTACCAAGGGGCAGAACACAAAGGCAGAATTACATCAGTGTCAAATTCTGCCCTCAGCTACGTGCAGGCTCCCTGGTGAAGTTACAGTGATTTAAATTTGGCTGAGACTTGCAGAACTTGAATGGAAAATGCATGTTCATTGGGTATATCTCTTTTTCAGTCATTCTGATATAAACCTGGCTACTGGGCAGTTGTATCATGTGCATTTTCCTATCCATGTAAACATCATTACATTAGGGCAATAGCTGAGCAAATTTGGTCCTAATTAGCTTTGATTAATTGCTTAGCTTGTGGATTTAGGTCATTTCTCCTCTGTCAGACAAAAGTACTAAGGTGCAAAAGCAGTGCTGATAATGTGGTAGAATTTTCTAACACTTTGGGGGGGTTAGGAAGCCACCTTCTCATCTCCTGCCTTCTCTTCACATGACAGCCGGAGCAGTGCTCAGACCTCTCCATCACTTCTGCTGAAGGATTTTGTGAGGGGTGAGCAGCACCTTGCCTCTCTCGTGTATGGGCGGGTTAGTTGTGGTATCTGAGGTATCTGACTCATTCTTCAAATGCTTATAAGGTCATGGATTTGAAAGAATTCTCAAAATGAATAAAGCAGATGAAGTAGAAGGATTGGGTGTGCGTTCCCGATTTTGTAATTTTGCCATTCAGTGCTGCTTTCTAGGACTCAGTTTCATAGCAGAGACTGAAAAAGTGTCAGTAGTCCAAACATGAAAAAATGAGCATGTGACCAGATCTGGCTTCCACAGTTCCCTAGAAAATATGCCATAAACAAGGAAACTGCAGATCCAGAGGGGAGTGATGAGCTCAGCAAGATCCTGAAGTCTGACAGTTCTGTTCTTCTAAACACTGTCTGATGCTGTTATGTGCTGAGTCCTTCTACTGAAGCAATTTCACACCTCATCTGCTAGAGATGAAAATGGCAGGGAACAAACTATAAATCCAGCTAAAACTTAGTTTAGTAGATACATCATCCTATCAGAATCTTCTCATATAAATTATTAGTTCATCACTTCCTCAATCTACTAAACTTGCAAAGCTTTGGAAATGACATGATGTATCATTATCTCAAGAAACCCTTAAGGAATTAAGTAAACCACCTCTTCCTCCCAGGCAACATCAACCCTGTCTGCATCAGTTCTGACACTTCCACACTGTCCACAGTCTCCCCAGCAATTTATTCTGGTATTCTTATTGGAAATTTGTCACCTGAACTTTCCTTTTCTGCAGTTCAGACCTTTGAATTGAAAACTTTCATGCTGTGTGTCATTGACAAGACAAACAAATGAGTGTCACCTTAAATTTAGTGTTTTTCTTTTATGAAGGCTTGTTATATTTCCTTTCAGTGCTGTCTTCTTAACCACAGATCGGTGAGTTCTTCTTCACAGATCATTTACTGGCCTTATTAGTCTCTACCAAATGGATCAGAACGAGGTATTTCAAAAGCAAGAGAGGAGATACCAAGAATCCAAGGGTTTGGGAACTAGAAGGCTATTTTCTGTGGCTCATGGTACCTGTGTCCTGGTTCCAGATGGGACAGAATTAATTTTCTTCCTGGTAGGTGGTTTATTGCTGTGGTTTGGATTTAGGATGAGAATAATGTCAATAACACACCAATGTTTTAGCTGCTGCTGAGCAATGCTTACTGCAAGTCAAGGAAGAAGCTTTAGGCTTCTCACCCCCACAGCAGGGAGGTTGGGGGGCATGAGAGGCTGGCAGGGGACACAGCCAGGGGACAACTGACCCCAGAGATATTCCAGACCACAGGAGACCATGCTTAGGGTATAAACTAGGAGGAAAGCTGGTCAGGGGCTGCTTCCAAGGAGCTGGCCAGGCATCAGTCAGTGGAAGGTGAGAAGTTGAATTTTGCATCACTTGGGCAATACCACTATTATTATCATTATTACTACTATTATTGTTATCATCATCATCATCATCATCATCATCCGTTCCTTCTCTGTCCTGTTAAATGTCTTTGTTGCAACCCATGGATTTTTCTCTTTTTCCAAATTCTCTCCCCCATTTCACTGCCAGGGGCAGGGAGTGAGTGGCTGTGTGGAGCTCAGCTACCATGGTGACATACCTGTGAATTCCCACGTTTGTGTGGAAAGTCTGTGCATCCATGGGCACAAAGGGGAATGAATTTCGTGCTGTTTTTGCAAACAATCAGAATCAGGGGAGCAAAAATGTTACACAGTAGGATTTGAAACAGCACTTTCACATTCAGTTCTTTCCAGCTACATGGAGTAGTTTGAAAGAGATTCTTGTCACACCTTTCCAAGATGCAACAGTGGTTATGTAATTGTTACAATGAGGAGCTGCTGTTATGTTTTCCAGGGATCAGACCAGATGTTTTATGGGTCCCAGTTCCTTACTGCTAGGGCATCTGGGCACTGCAGTGTGTGTAGGTGTGTGTTAAGATCTAAACTATGCAGTCTGTGATAAAACTTGCACATGCAATTGCGACTGTAACGAGGTTAAAGCAGGGCAGACAAACTACATTTATAACATTCCTCTTCCTCACCTTTTTCACCCCTATTACACAATTTGTTATGTGTCTGTTGGCTGGAATGTGTTCTATGCTGTTGGACTTGTTGACTGCTGGCATTATGGAGTTGGCAGAACTGCCAGAATCAAAACTTTCCTGAGATTTTTTTAGCACCTCTGCAAGGGTCTGTGATGCCAAATGTAACTGACCTCAAGCCTGAGCAGGTACTGTCACTCTCCATTCCTTTTTCCTTGTTCCCCTTGTTTTGTGTGCTCTGAATGTGCAGAGAACTGAGGCAGCACTTCATGTGGGCACCCTGTTGGAAAGCTGCAGGCATGAAATCTGGAAAGGTTTTCCCAAGCTGCATTAGGAGTCACTGAGACACATAAAGAGTATCAGTCTAATGGAATGAGCACCAGCAGAATATTGTTTA